>NC_067129.1:38195709-38490076 GCF_021347895.1 Acanthochromis polyacanthus | reverse complement strand
TATTCAGCTGTGTCTTCAAGCATTTCAATGAATGTTTTTAAACGCCAAAACATTTCACGAGTTTCTTTCAAAGAGGAAACATTCAACTAAACTTCACCCAATCATGAAAACAGCCATGATTTAAAGCAGGGGGTCCAACAGCGCGCCGCGGGACGACTTTGTTAAAAGTGTAAAAATTCCAGAGAAGACATTAACTGCAGATTGTAAATTAGTAAAACTAAAATTAAATCATTTCCTAGGACATGACAAGGTTGTTAGATCAGAAAGTAAAATACTAGATTGTTCATTTGTTTTTTTTGTCTGACTTTTTTCTTCCTCTCGTGTGTTGTCATGTTGTGGTTCCTTATATTATTTGGTTTTGTATTTTTGATTGTTGAATTACCATTAGTCATTTTGTGTTTCTAGCAGTATATTCATTGTTTTGTGTCTCGGCTTGTGTCGGATTGTCTATTTTTTATGTCGTCTGTCACATAGTTGTAAGTTTTCCTGGTCTCGTTTTTTTGTCGCTTTGTAACACGTTTTTGGCAATTTTATCTGACTTTAAGACATGAACATTCAGAATGGAACTTGGAGTTGTGGTTATTTAGAGGTTTGAGTTACTGGAGAGCAGACTGGCTAATTGTGGAACAAAACCTGAACTAAGAAGAGTTTGACCAACCCCTGATTTAAAGTACAATAGTCACTAAATAGAAATCGTATTATTGCTGTAAAACAGAGAATAACACACAAGAAAAGCACAAATAAACAATTTCAAAGGTCAGCTAGGAAAAAGACTCTCCATCCCTTTTTATGTATTTTGGATGATTTTTTGTCGAAGTTACATGCACTCAAATGCCACCGCAGGTTTTATTTTTTACCTCCTTTACTCGCCGTCATGTGCTGTTCACCGAAACCGAGCCTGGTAATGTTTCCTACCGCAGACGGTGAGTCGCCAACTCCAGGAACATCCCGGTGAACGAGAAGGAGCGCCTGACCTAACTTCATCGTACATGGTGAGACAGCAGCAGCCGGCTGGACCAGAAAGGAGACGGCGGCAAACCGCTGGGAACTAGAAAACCCCAAAACTACGACGGCCCGGCGCCCATCCGGACAGACGGCACAACCGAATACCAGCTAAAAACCGAACTCCCGCAATACCGTCGTGTAAAACCGGACGAGGAATCGACCTCGTTTCCGACCGTGGAGGAGCAGAGGTTTACAAAGCAACGGCGTTCTGCGGTCTCCCGTACGAAACTACGGGCTGCCTGTAAAAGAACGAAATGGGTAACACTCTCGGGAGATCAACTTGTTCTCTTAACAACCCGACGGGACGCTGTGTTTTTTTTATTTTTTTTTTTGTTTTTTCTTTTTTTTTTTTTTTTTATTCGGCCAAAAACAGATTTTGGACACCAGAGTTGATGTTCTTTTCTTGTTTTCTGCGGTCTTTTATCACAATAAAATGGATTCCACTCGGGACTCGGGTTCAGTCCAACAATAAAACTCAGGCATTTTTTAAACGGCGATTAAAAATCTTCAATAATGTCGACTAAAAGCAGCCGAAACTGATCTTGGGATGACCTTTGAAGGCGGCATGACGGCTCTTCTTCTCTGCTTCTTAGTCTGTTTCTGTTGTTTTTTCTACGTACGAACACGAAACTTCACCTTGTTTGGTTGGTAAGCTATCGTCCACTCATTTATTCGGCCCTCTCACTCTTACTGGTTGTTAAAGTTTCTTGTGTTTTCGTTTTTTGGTTTTCTGTCGTTTCCACGTCGAAGTGCGGAAAGTTGCGGAGCATCCTCGGGTCTTTTAATATTTAAGAGACAGCACATCTCTTCGTCTGATGGATTTGTCTAAGATGTTATATCCAGGACTCAGATAACGCGGTCTATTAGGTTACTGAAAAATCCGCAATTTAATCAGTACGTGGCTCCGGTGTTAAATCTTAAAATCGAGCACCATTTTTTACTTCCATTTGGCTTCCCAGAAGCCAGTTAGAAACAGCGAGAACCATTTGACTTTTCAAGTGTGAAAAAAAAAGTACAAGGTAGAAATTGTAATTTCTTAGCGTCCAGTTGGCGGTGTATTAGAGCTACAACAAGCTGTGAAAACCGTGTTCAACACGACGGCTTTATTTTAAATTTAACGCACTGCTGAGGCCTCAAGACGACTTTACGGCACCCGCATAGATTACTGCCGTGTTTGGGGTTCTGCTGGGTTTCTCTACATGGATCCGTTCATGTCCACCACACTGTTACTCGATCTTTACATTTCATTTTTAAGTGTCTGTTGTGAGTTGTCGTAGGTTTGTGTTAGCGGTCGTGTAGATAAACTTCATCTTATTAACGTCTAGTCACGCCACATTAACCTGATTGTTGTATTAGAAAACACAAAAAAAAAAACATATTTAAGGGTACATGCGCTAAGCCTTCTTGCTTCCTAATAATATTAATAAATGGTATTTGTACACAAGGGCGCCGTATTCCTTCTCATTCCTGTTTGAATGTGTGAAAATTCAGCTTCTTTTCAGCGTTGACTGACCATAGGTTGACGCCGTCCGTCCTCCGATGTCCTGCAGGAGCTCCCAGGTAAACACTTTCCTTCGTTCTATCTTCCATAAAAACACATCAGCATGAATCACAGTGCAAAAAAAGATTGACCATGAAATGCAGGAAGATTAAGTGGTTTTCCTAAGCCTCTAAGAAATGCCTTTTATTTGAAAGCAGTTTATAATAAATAAACTTTAACCAATAAGATTTAATATTTGGGTTGTCTTTAAAGCACATTCAGAATTAAAACTGAATTAAAGTTGAGGCTAACTTAATTTTTCTTCCTTTTCGTGTAATTAACCATTTTTGCCAAACTTAAAAAAAACACTTGTCATAATTATGTTAAATCGTAAATAATTAAAAAATCTCACTTTGGAAATTCATGTAGAAATAACTTTTTAACACTATTTTTTATTAGCCAAATTGGGGTTTAAACTGCCAATTTATAAATAATTAAGAAAATGCTTTTTCCTCTCAAATTCAATAAAACAATTAAAAGTTTGTTATTTTAACAAAATAAAGTTTTCTAAAAACCTCAAGAATGTTAGTGCGAACTGTATTATTTATTAGTCGTATTAAATCGGCATCAGTTAACGGCAGACCATATTCAGTATTTTGTTAAGATGGCATTCAATTTTTTCCATTTTTTATGCACAAAACTTCTATTTCAGTGTAACAGTAAATAAAACTAGGAGGTCAGTTAAGGACAGAGCAAGTTTTATTGTATTAAATTGCATGAATCAGGATAGAAACTTACAATATTGACTGATCATCAATTAGTATTTTTTATTGTATTTTGTTTGTTAGTTCTTAACCACTCTGTTCTGTCATTATTTCTTGTTTAGAGACGCTGCCAGAGAGTAAAACCTTAAAGAAAAATTAAAAGAACCAAGAGAAATTAAAGATCTCTAATATTCTGGATGTCAGATTTTAAATAATAAAAATAAATATAAACTTAATTATACAACTCTTTTGAATTTCTGCTGATTGCCATTAAAAAAAAATATAATAAATAATAGTGGCACAATAGCATGATGGCACATTTTAATTAAGTTTTGGACTAAAGATCAATTATTTTGAGATCATTATTTATGGTTCAACCAACAAACTACACAAAGTTAAAAGTTTATCTTCCATAATTAAGTGCATTTTTAATTAATTAATGATCAGCAACAGAATAATTAAGTTTTGAAGTTGATTAAAAATTAACAGTTGCTCCAACTAGTATCTCCACATTATTTAAATACTTTTTAAATTTACATTTTATTTACTTAAATTTACAATGAATTAAGAATCAAAAGATTTTAAATGGGACAGAATATAAAAATTTTACAAAGTTCCTCCAGGGTTGCTTCAGTAAAAATAAAGAACAACTAAATTAATTGAACCATTTATGAAGTTGAATTTAGTTTTATATGACATAGTAATTAGAATGAAATTTACTCAAATATGAAGTCTATAGCGATCATTATTAAGTCAAAACAATGGTTTCAACTTTCAAGGTTAATTTCAATCAGTAAATAGAAGATGTGTATAACTGCATGAGAAGTCTTAAATTCTTTTTCTAAATTAAAACAGATTAATAAGTTGCTTTGACTTATTGTTTTTACAAAAAAAAAAAAAAAAAAACATTTCTACTTAATTACAATAATTGATTATTATTTGTTTTTTTAAAAAAAAAACATATTTGGTCTACTTAATTACAATAATTATTGAACACCAAGATCTAAAACTAAGTATAAAAATGTATTAAGCCAATTTAATTAAGGTCTATTAGTTGACATTTAGTTTCTAAAACCATGATCTGCGTTGCAGAAATTTCGGATTCATGTGTCCATACACACTTATTTAAATGGATTTTTTTTTACGTAAACACAAATAATATATATTGAACGAGAACATTAAATAAAGAAAAAGTGGAAATTGCAGTAATTAATTCATGTACTAACATGTTGAATTTAGCTATTCAACTTTTGCACAAATTTGGGTTTTTAAAATACTCAAATTATGAAGGCTGATGCAACAATATTATGTCAACACAACTCATCAAAATGAGGCGATTTTTAATTTAAATCTTATGCAGCAGAAAACTGAAAATGTTTCGTTGATGAGTAATTTTAAAAATTACAGTTGCTCCAACTAATGTTTCCACATTATTCTTAAATGGGATTTTAGCATGTTTTCTACTTAAACTACAATGAAACATAAGTTGACCAAATAAATGAAAAACGGAAGTTAGAAATTCAGTTATTAGACCATTTAATTAATGTACTACACACTGAATTTCAGTTTTACACCAGCTGAGCGAATTTGCGGTTAAATTACTCAAATTATTCACTTCACATTCAACATTATTACGTCAAGAAACCATCAAAACAATGTTTACAACTTAAACTGTTTAAATGTCTTTAAGTGATAGTGATTCAAAAATTTAAGTTGCTTCCAACTCATGGTTTCCACATTAAATTTACATGATTTTGTACATATTTTTTTTTACTTAGATTACAATAATTATGAATGAAAGTTGACAAATGTGAAGACTAAGTTTTATAAAAGAAATCAGTAATTAAACCCAGTTAATGCATTTGATTCCAGGTTTAGTTTCAACCAACTGTTGGCGACGAAAATTGGGTTTAAAATAGTCAAAATATTAAGTTAATTGCAACAATATTAAGTTTGCCAATTCGTATATTAATGATAACTGTATGGTATTTTAAAATAAATATATTTTTTCTGCTATTGTATTATTTAAAAATCAGTTTGCCCAACTGGTATTTCTAGATTGTTGTCTTTTTACGTTCAGCTCTTTAATTATACATAAAATTAGAACCAAAAATATTTCAAGTTACATTTAAATGAAACTTAATTTGTAAATGAGTGCCAAAAATAAGCAAGAAAATGAGCCAATATTATAATGACTGTGGTCTCTTTAGTTTTTTAACCCAACTTTAATTCTAACACACAAACACATCAGAATATATTTTCAGTTTATAAAATTAATTAATTTCTTATAAGCTGACGGTATGAAAAACGTCTACAAAATGTAAAAATAAATCAACTATAATAACAGACAACGATAATAATAATCATGGTAAGAAGACATTTTAAGAAGAAAGAAAAAACACTGTGAGGGGGGGGTGGGGGGGGGGGGGGGGGGGGGGGGGGGGGGGGGGGGGGGGCGGGGGGGGGGGGGGGGGGGGGGGGGCGGGGGGGGGGGGGGGGGGGGGGGGGGGGGGGGGGGGGGGGGCCACGAACTAGAGTTCTTAAACATAATTCGATTTATAACGAAACATAAATTACATAGGAACTTCATGCACTATAACGCACATCTGGCATCCAATAATAATACTTTCACCTTTTCTTCTTGGCGTTATTAGTTTTTATGCGTTTTCGTCGGAGTGAGAAGTCTGCGAACTCTTGAAGTGTTTTCTCTCTTTCAATTCGTGAGGTAGATTTCAGGATTAAGTTTTTCACCTTTCATTTTTCTCCACCAAACAAAACTTCGGAGTTTACCATTCTCTATGAATAACAGGAATCAATAATACTGTGACTGCGACAAACCAGAATTTAATTAAAAATAAAGAAAGACAAACCGTTTCCTCTCAAAAATGTTTCCACCGGCCGGATCTGGAGCTTTATTTGTATTATTTAACATGACAAGAAAGAAAAATACGTTTGATTTGGTTTCATTAAATATCAAAAATCTGCCGTCTGCTTTATTTAGCTATATTAAACTTAAATTAAACCTCAAGCAACACTTGATTTTGGGAACTTTTCAAATCTGAAATCGACATAATAATAAAAACAATTAAATTACTAAAAGTGAAAAGACTTTTAAGGCCTGAATGAGTGAAAATGAAGGAGAAAAAAAATTATTATGATAAAATCATAATTAAACACCAAAGCGATGTAAAAAAAGATTAAAAATCAACATCTTTGCGCACGAAAAAATACCTAAAGCGGATTTTTAGAGGAGGGATACATTCTGCACCTGAAATATTAACAAAAATCAGAACTTTAATTTACTTTTTTGCGCGTTAAAGCGGCTTTTTAAATTCCTTCCATTATGATTGAAACTTCTATTATTTCGAAGCCGGACAACAAACACGTTTTTCAGGGGAGACAGATGTTTGCTTTGGCCCACATCTTGGCGCGCAGTCCTGCAGGGTGGAGAAACATCAAGAAGAAAGCAGAAATAGCGCATTTGCAAACAGGAAGAACAGACACATGAAAGACGAGAAGAAGAAGCAGCGACGTGTCTAAAAGGCGTCCACGACCTCTCGGGGCTTTTTACGCACCGGCGGCGGCGCAGTTCAGGTTCACCCAGTCAGTGGTTTTTTATTTCATCTCTATTAACCCAATCTAAATCCAGATTGTGAGGAGTTTGGGGTTTTTAGTTCAGTTTGTTCCACTGGTTGAGCTCCAGAGCCCAGAACTGGCTGCGGCCACCCGGTCCGACCGCCGTTCTTCTCGGCTCCTAAAGACTCGTGCAGGCGTCGGTTGTGGAGGAGGGGAGGGAGGAGCACAACAGCGACAAAATGTGACGATCTCCGCCAAAAAATGTACACGTTCTGATGACGCAAAGCAGGGCGTGTGACATCACTCGGAGCCCCGAAAATAATTCAGCAAACATGTCGTCAAATGAAGCGATTAAAAAAAAACAAACATAAATGAATCGTAAATAAAGCCTTCCAATTTATGCAGAATTTTACTGCTCTGGTTGTAAAATAATCATAAATTAAATACTCACATTCATGGAATTAACCTGACAGGTTTGGAGTATGGTCTCTAAGCTGTTTATAAAATAATAATGCGTCTAATCTCAAGTATTTCGTGTGAAGATTTAAACGTTTTAATTCATGGAAAATAACTTAAAACTGTTGTTCAAAAGCTGCCAAAAATAGGAATTAAATGTAATGAAGTTAATTCCTTGTTGGATAAAAGTCTGGTTTAAATGTTCCTGTCGGAACTGTTAGCTCAGAAAGAGAAACTAAAAAATGATCCAAATCTGAGTTTCTAGTCGCGATTTTGTTTTCTAATCTCCACTAAAGTTAAGTTTAAATGAGGTCCCGCAGCCTCCTGACTTACCAGCAGCTCCCGCTTCCTTTTCAAATCCCGGTTTTCAAATTTCTTAATCTCGGCCTTAAAGCCTTCAGTCTCTCCGGAGTCTTTGGCCAGCACGTCCATCAGATACGCGATGTAACTCGTCGCCAGACGTAAAGTTTTGATTTTGGACAGCTTGGTGTCCGCCGGGACGTTGGGGATGCACTCCCGCAGCTCTGCGAACGCCGTGTTGATGCTCTCCGTCCTGCGGCGCTCCTTCTTCGGCCCCGACGCCCTCCGCTTCCCCATCCCGGCCTGCAGCCCTCCAGCCGGCCTTCGTGCGTCGCTCCCTGCGCGCCGAGCTCCGCGGCCGGGTAGGGCGCCTGGATCTGGAAGTCCGGGGGCACCTCGCCGTGGTTGACCACCCAGCTCTGGAAGTAGGGCGCGTCCTGGTGGCACCGCTGGACGAACGGGAAGGGCTCGTGCATCAGGTGGTGGTGATGCTGGTAGCCCCCGATGAGGTTCATGCTGAGCCGGACTGCAGATGTGCTCGCTTGCCGCGTTTTTCCTCGGTGTCTCTGCGGCCTCAAGACCCAAATCTGTGTCCGGATCTCATCAGAGCCGCAGCGGCGTCATCCCGGTAGAACGGCCGAGGCGCAGCAGGCCGCAGGAAGAAGAAGAAGAGGAAAAAGCAATGTTTGTAAATCCAAAGAGCAGGACTGGGCTCCGCTCGGTTCTCCCCGAAGAGGCAGCTCTGGTCTGCCCGAGAAATTTGACCCCGGAGAAGGTGTGAGGCTCCAGGTTTATAAGGCCTGGATGTGAGCGTGCAGAGGAGGCAGCCAATGGAGGGATGGGAGGAGAGTCTGGAGAGGTTTGGAATAACATGGTGCCATAATGTGGAGGCACGAGCAAATATCAGAGGTGAGAGGAGAAAGTGGTTTAAGGCTCTGCTTTATTACAAATACACACAAAAAACTCTTAGTTGTTTATTTTGGTGCATTTGAGGTCCTTTTTCAGTCTTGGAGAGGTTTACGCACTGATTTTACGCACCATCTGTCAGAAATAGAGCCGTTTAACAGCTGTAAGGTCAATGACAGAAATAACGATGTGTGTAATATTGTGCTTATAACTGGAGGATGATGTGTTTGAAGCTGGACTTTACGGATCCTGATAGAGAGGGTTTAAAGAAGCGCACATGAATTTGAAAAAGACCAGGAGGAAATATTTAACAATCAGATTCAGCTGAAGAATTCCTGCTGTTGGTTAAAGTAGAATAAAAGCTTTTATCCTGTGACCTTGAAATAAAAAAATATACTATTTTCGAAACATCAGAGAACGATAATCAGAATTTAGTTTGGTCATCACGTTAAATGATCTGAAATATCAAGTTATATGTTGTTTTTCACCTCAGATGCTTGGATTTTTCACGCGTAAAATGTCATTTTGTGGCGTAAAACTGAACCAATTAGAGCAGAGAGTAATAATCAGAATTTGGTTTTAATTGAACAGTCTGAGCTTTATTTCACTCATTTTAAATCAGTATGTTGCATCCATCTGAAAATATCAAATAGTTTGTCATTTCTTCACCTCAGACGTTTGGATTTTTCTCGCGTAATCGTTCATTTTGTGCGTAAAACTGAACCAGTCCGATCAGATAAGAGGGTAACGGTCAGAATTTGGTTTGGACTGAACAACCAGCTCATTAATTCATCTGAAAATATCAAGTCATTTGTCGTTTATTCGCGCGTAATCGTTCATTTTGTGCGTAAAACTGGACCTATATTCTCACATCCAGCTCTGCTTTTTCCAGTAACCACAGGAGCAGAAGTGATGGATCATTTGCTGCTTTTTGGGACACATTCGCGGCCGTTGTCATCGTCATACCTCGGCAGTATAAGGGAAGAAAAGGGCCCCGGTTTTTATCTGCGCGTTTAATTCCTCGCGCGCTAAACACGTCCTCTTATCGCCATCGCCCGAAAAACATTATCCCATTACATCGCATGACCTGACGCTATTTAGAAACCATTTACGGCGGCGTCTTATCTAAATACAGCCATAAATCAGGAGGGTGTCAGCCTCCAGCGGGGCCGCACGGATTCCATAAAAGCTCTCCTGGTCTGCCTCACTGTTACAGCAGCGCTCTGCCGCATATTTCACCGTCCAGCCGCGCACCGATAAATAATCATCAGTTCACAACTTTATGTCCCTGATTTCACACGAACGCAGTCTGCTAGGAGAATATCCCCCCTTTCAGCGTCTTATCTGCTGGACTTTCTGCTTTTATGACTCTAAAAATTCACATTTAAGAGTTAAAAATGAAAGAAAATTAAAAACTGCCATGCGTAAAAATGAGGTTAAACGTTGTTTTCACACCATTAGTTAAAAAAAGCACATTTAGCTGTTTTCTACAGAAGATTAAAAAAAAAAATCAAACTGAAACAATGTGAAGAAAAACACCCAAATTAATAAAAAACTGAATTATTGGACCGACTTAAACTCAGTTAAATAAACTTTAACTCAGAGTCACATTAAAGCTGTTTGTTTTGGATCAAGTTGCTTCATTTTAAGGAGTTTTTCGTTTTTTCCAACATTTTTTTCAGTGTTTGTTTTGTCCAAATTCAAAAAATTTTATATGTTTTTATTTTATACTCTTTCATTTTACTTGAAGAACATTTTAATTGCAGGAAAACGACTCCAGAGGAGCAGAAAACTGAATTTAAAGTTGAATTTCAAAATGATTGAATCCACAGAATTAAAACATAAAATAGAAAAAGAAGCAGAAAGATAACAGAGAATTAATTCAGCTATGGATCAGTAACGTTTTTACAGTGTACAGAAATAGAGTGATTAATTGATAACAGATTAATCGATAACTGATTGATAGATAATCTCCAAAACACGTCATTTATGCTGAACTGGAATGAAGAAAAGTGAATAAAATATGCATGTGCAAAAAAACTACAGTAGAAGATTAAAAAATCCAACAGAACTTGAAATTTTTTTTTGAATAATATTGGTTTTGTAATGTTCTATTTTGGTTTCCTGAATGTTCTTTTCAAAGGCAGGATAACGTTCTATAGAGAAGTTCTAAAAGCTTTGTTCAAGCATTTACATTTTGTAGGAATGTTTGAAAGAACGTTTTATAATGCGTTCTTCGACAACCTCCCTAGAACGTCCTCAGAACATTGCTGCATGAATGTTCCACCTTAGCTAGCACATCGTAGTACAGGAACTGACTTTGAGAACTTTCTTCCTTTATTATTATGGATCATGTAACAAAGTAGGAATGTTTGATAGAAGAACATTCTACGATGCGTTCTTCGACAGCATCCCCAGAACGTCCTGGGAACATTGTCGCCAGAATGTTCCACCTTTGTTAGCATATAGCAGGAGAACGTTACAAATACAAATAGAACTTTAAAATATTTAGAATAAGATAGGTTCTAGTAATGTTTTCTTGTAGTTTCCAGAATGTTCTTTTTAAAGGCAACGTTCTCTAGAGAAGTTCTAAAAGCGTTTTTCCTCGCATTTGCCAAGTGTTGCATAGAAAATGTTTTTCTTCAAGTCCGTTCTCAAATGTGCTCCTTTGACAACACACCCGTGGAACACTGCAGCCAGAATGTTCCACCTTCGTTAACACATCTTAGTACAGGAACTTACTTTGAGAACGTTCCTTCTTTGTTATCATGGAATACGTACGAAATACCTCCGACATCCTCTAAATGTTAAAACATTCCATCTTGGTTCTCTCTTAACCTCAGGGGAACGTCACATTGTAAGAACTGTCTAATGTAGGTTCTACTGATGTTTACTTTTAGTTTCCAGACTGTGCTTTTTAAAGGCAGGACCAAGTTCTCTAGGGAAGTTCTAAAAGCATTTTTCAAGGATTTGTCTTGAGAATGTCTTTCTCCAGTCATGTAACATCGTAGGAATGTTTTATAGAAGGACGTTCTACAATACGTTCCCTCAACAACATCCCTAGAACGTCCTCAGAACACTGCAGCAGGAATGTTCCACTTTCATCGCAATCCAGGAACTTGCCTTGAGAACGTTCCTTATTTGTTACGATGGAACGTAATCTGATGAAATCCCCCCGAACATCGTCTGAATATTGTAACGTTCTATATTAGTTCTGTTTTAACCTCACAGGAACGTCACATTGTAAGAACTGTCTAACTTGGGTTCTAATCACTTTTACTTTCCAGAACGTTCTTTGTAAAGGCAGGACAACGTTCTCTTGGGAAGTGTAAAAGCATTTTTAAAGCATTTGTCAAATGCTGCATTGAGAACATCTTTCTCCAGTCATGGAATATCGTTGGAATGTTTTATAGACGAACGTTCTATAATACGTTCCTTCAACAATGTCCTTGGAACATTACAGTCAGAATGTTCCACCTTTGTTAATACACCGCAACACAGAAACTTCCCTTGAGAACGTTCTTCCTTTATTATTATGGATCATGTTATATCGTAGGAATGTTTTACGTTCTAAGGACGTTTAAGAATGTTCTATAATACGTTCCCTCGACAACATCCTCGGAACATTACAGTCAGAATGTTCCACCTCAGTCAATATGTCTTAGAACAGAAACTTGCTTTACGAATGTGCCCGACAAAATCCCCCAAACATCCTCTGAATGTTAAAACGTTCTGTCTTGGTTCCGTTTGAACTGTCTAACGTAGGTTCTGCTTAGTTTCCGGAAAGTTCTTTTTGAAGGCTGGACAACGTTCTCTAGAGAAGTTCTAAAAGCATTTTTCAAGGATTTACATCTTTCTCCAGTCATGCAACATCGTAGGAATGGTTTATAGAAGAACGTTCTATGATACTTTCCCTCGACAACCTCCCTAGAACATCCGCAGAACATTGCAGCCAGAATGTTCCACCTTTGTTACCACATCGTAGTAGAAGTTTAAAATCAATTAGAACTGAAAACCTCACTGGAACCTGTCATTCTAAAGAATCTTAGTTTCCAGAATGTTCTTTTTAAAGGCAGAAGGTTCTCCAGAGAAGTTCTGAAAAAGTTTTTCGAGCATTTGCTGAATGTTGCATTGAGAACGTCTTCCTGCAAACAGAGGAACGTTCTATGATACGTTCCTCGACAACTTTCCCAGAACGCCCTCGGACCGTTGCAGCCAGAACGTTCCTCTTTTGTTATTATGGAACGTAATCTGATGAAATCCTGCAAACATCCTCTGAATGTTAAAACGTTCTATCTTGGTTCCGTATTAACCTCAGAGGAACATCACATCTTTTTTCTGTGCTTTTAGAGATAATTTAACAAAACATAGGCATCACATGCGCTTAAAAACTAGAGATTAAAATAGAACTTAAACATATTTAGAACCCTCAAAGTTTTCTGTTGCTGAATTTACCAGGTTCCTCAGTGCTCTGCCTTTAGAACCACTAAATAACAACACGTTGATCTGAATTTAGATGCACTTTGGTTTTAAATCAGCTGTTTCTGACACTTTTCTCTTCGTTCTTTTGTTCTTTTCTTTAAAACCGAAACAGCAGCACGAAGGACAAACCCTCCGGTCGCGCTTTATTTCTGTGTACACGACGTTTCTTTATTTTCCTGCGAGTCGGTTCTCCCGTTCTCCTGTTCTCTGTCCCGTCTGCTGTCAGCATGAGGAACACCATGCGGCCTGCAGAAAGAAAACCTGACACTGTTGATTAAGACGTCCACTGCACAGAGATGAAATACAACCCTGCAGAACGGCCTCCCCCTCCCGCCCCGTTCCTCCGTCACGTTCCTTCTCTCTGCGTCTCAGACCTTTAACTAGAACCGTTCCTCCGTTTGGTGCTGTTCTTTCTGTTCTTTACTATCACTGCAGGTGCTGAAAGACCTCAGCAGCTCTAATAGTCTCCTCATAGTTTGCTTTCAACTCCACCCGGCAGCCGGAGAACGTTCCCACAGCACCGCTACCGACCAGTTCTAATGATTTTTTAAACAAAACCTCATAATCACATGTTCAGAGAACCTTCTGCGAACATTTTCATCTCTGGTAATGTTCCTGTGAAGTTAAAATAATGATTTAACACCAACACTTAGAGATCATATTCTAAGATAGTAAACGAGGAACGTTCTCAAACCAACATTCAGTTTTCCAGATGTTATCAAGGCCTCAGATGACAGAACCTTTTTAAGACGGAACATTTTATAAAGTTCCTTTAATGTCATAAAAGATGGAACATTCTGTCTGCAGTGTTCTATAGATATTTTGATTTGTTGTTGAGGAACACATTTTATGTCATAGAACGTAGAATAACAAAGGAAGAACATTCAAACCAAGATTCAAATAAAAAAAAAATGTTATCTAGAATGTAGATGACAGAACGTTCTTTATAAGACATTTCTAAGGAAACACATTATAGAACGTTCTTCGATAACAAAGGAGGAACATTCTCAAACCAACATTCAGTTTTCCAGATGTTATCAAGGCCTCAGATGACAGAACCTTTTTTAGACGGAACATTTTATAAAGTTCCTGTAATGTGACATGTTAAAAGTGGAACAATTTGAGTTGTTGTTGAGGAAACACATTATAGAACGTTACAGAACGCAGAATGACAAAGGAAGAACATTCAAACCAAGATTCAAAAAATGTTACAGAGAACTCAGATGACAGAATGTTCTGCGTGAAACGGCAGATAGAACCTTGTTTAGACGAAACATTTAATAAAGTACCTGTAATGTGATAAAAGGTGGAACATTCATGTTCTGCAGATGTTTTGATTTGTTGCTGAGGTAGCACATCATGGAGCGTTCTTCTGCAAAGTTCTATCAAAACAAAGGAGGCCTTGGATGACAGAACGTTTGTTAGAACGTTCCTGTAATGTGATATCATAAAAGTGGAACATTTTGAACATTATAGAACGTTATCTATAAAACATTCCCACAATGTGATAACAAAGGAAGAACATTCAAAGCAAAATTCAAAAAATGTGACAGAGAACTCAGATGACAGAACGTTGTTTATAAGACGTTGCTAAGGAAACGCATTATAGAACGTCCTTCGATAACAAAGGAGGAACGTTCTGAAACCAACATTCAGCTTTCCAGATGTTATCGAGGCCTCACATTGTTAGGTAATGTTCCTTTAATCTGATAAATTAACAAAGGTGGAACATTCTGTCTGCAGTGTTTTGAGGATGTTTATGTGGGAACACATTATAGAACGTTCTTCAGTATAACGGAACCACAATGATACAAACAAAAGATGCTCTCAATGCAACATTTAGAAAAAAAACGTTTTCCAGATGTTACTGAGTCTTTAGATGACGGAACCTTTTTTATATGGAACATTTTCTAACATTCCTGTAATCTGATATATTAAAAGTAGAACGTTTTGACCTGTTATTGAGGGAACACCTTATAGGAAGTTCTTCAGCAATATTCTGTGATGACAAAAGACCATTCGAACCAAGATTCAAAAAATGTTTTCAAAATGTTATAGAGAACTCTGATGACAGAACGTTCTTCATGAAACGTTGCTGAAGAAATGCTTTACAGAACGTTCTCAAACCAACATTCATAATGTTTTTTTCCAGATGATTTTTTGTACAGAACGTTTAATAACGTTCCTGTAATTTGATATTAAGGTGGAACATTTTGATGCAGTGAGAGAACACATTATAGAACGTTCTTCTACAAGGTTTTAAACATCATTTGAATTTAATTTTCTGCAACGTTGTGGCAATGTTCCCCAACCGCTGACGTCTTAGTTCACTTCGAACCTCACTGAAACATTATTTGAAATGATAAATGTTCTTAAATGTTCTTTAAACATGAATTTGAAGCTTTAAACATCATCAGAACCTAGCTAACGTTGGGGGAACGTTCCCCGGTCTCCCTGCTGCTGTTTGTCCAGAGGGAACATCCTAAATAGGTCATGAGGAACCATCCTGTCGCTGTTATGAATTCTCCTCATAATTGTTTGTGTTCTTCAGGAGAACTGCTTCCCTCCTCTTCAGACTGCTTACCAGAGACTCCACTTTTCAAACAAACACTGATTCAGAGGCTCAGTATGGAAAACGCTACTGAGCGCGCTCAGTGTGGAAAAGGCTACTGAGCGCGCTCAGTGCAGAATATCTTCCTGCCTCTGGCATCCATCGAACCTAATTAACCCGGAGGGTCCAATTAGAGCAGACGGCTCCTCCTGGTTCTGGGAAACAAACTGGGTCAGTTTGAAAAGCTCCAATAATCACTTTTATTTCACTCACTTCTGATTTTTACCTCCAAAGTTCAGCTTTTCTGGTCAAATTTTACATTTTCTACCCAAAAGAAGGTTTTCCTCAAACTTGTCATGGTTCTGTTGCTTTATTATATATATTTTAGATATGTAACAATATATATCATAGATTTATTATTTCTTGTTACATAAAAATTGCTACATATAAAATAATACACACACACACATATATATATATGTGTGTATATATGTGTGTGTATATATATATATATACACATATATATACACACACACACATATATATATATATATATATATATATATATGCATATATATGCCGGGCTTTGCAAAAGTTCTGTTACACTCTGTTTCATGATCTTTAGAGACGTTTACATGTCAGAGTGAAAAATTCCATTAAACAAACTGAAAGTTCTACCTTATAGGCAGGTGTCATTAATACAAATTTGTTCTCCGGTGAAGTTGTATCAAGATGGAAGTCAGAAGAGTTGAGATATCTGCTCTCCTTCGTGCTGGCCACAACAAGTCTGACAGAGCCAAACAGCTGAACATCAGCTGGATGACCATCCACAGAGTAGCGGAGAGGCTCAAGAATGGTGAAGACCTGAAAGATCGACCACAATCAGGCAGACCTCGAGTTGTCAAGCGTTGGGTGGTGAGAAAGGCCTTTCAAAGCAATCCGACACTAAAAATGACTGCGTTCGCAAAGATAAAGAAGATCTCAGTGGCCACAGTGTCCAGGGCTGCCAAGGAGGAAGGTGACAAGAGCTTAAGGCGTGTACCAAGGCCTCTGCTAACCAACCGTATGCGAGAACAACGCCAGGAGCGTAGTCGTCACCTTCTTAACGACTTGAAGAACCATGGCAATCAAGTTCTGATTTTTTCTGATGAAAAAACCTTCACAGTCGATCCAGTCATCAATAAGCAGAACGATCGTGTGGTCAGCTTTGGCCAGAATGTCTCCACAGTCTGATACGTGTCTGCGACCAAGCACCCAGCCTCTGTGATGATGCTCGGCGTTGAGGCTTCAAATGGTGAGAAAATGCCACCCGTATGGTTCAAGATTGGCTACAGACTCAACGCAGCTGACTACAGGGACATCTTGGCCACAAAAGTCCTGCCATGGGTGAAAAAGATCACAAAGAAGGGAGACTATGTCTTCCAGCAGGATGGTGCACCAGCCCACACTGCCAAGGTTGTGCAAGAGTGGTTAGGGTCCAACATGAGTTTCTGGCCGAAGGACATGTGGACACTGCAGTCACCTGACCTCAACCCCCTCGACTACAGCTTGTGGGTGCACATTGAGGGTAAGGCCTGCAAGGAGTTCAAGACTTCCGGCAACCATGTGTGGGCAGGAAAAAAGAAGGACTGTGTCCGCAAGGTGTGCACAGCCTTCAGGTCTTGTCTGGAGCATGTGATTGCAGCCGAGGGTGGTCACATTTCTGATTAATATTATCATTAACACATATATTGAAATATTTGGAAAATAAAAAATTAACTTATTGTACCAAAAAATCTTTGTGTTCATTTTTGTGAATGTCTCAACAAATGTAAAGGTCCTGTCACACTCTAGCGTATAGAGCCAGCGTATGAGGAGCGTATGGACTTTTTGGGCATATGCTGACATACGCTGAAACACGCTAGGGGTACGCTGGAATACGTTTCTAGTACGCCGGGGTACGTCGGTGTACGCTCATGTATGCTGACGGCCAAAAATTTTTTTGAACATGCACAAAAATTTTCAGCGTATGCCGACGTATGAATTTTACGCTCCTCATACGTTCCTCATATGCTGAACACACTTGAGGTATGCTGAAGGTACATTACTCATACGGCAAGTACGGTTCTCATACGTTGAAATTGAGTGGGTCAGGAAACCTAGCGTTAGAGGAGCGTATAATGAACGTGTGTCTGACGTGTGTCTAATGAATGGCTAACGTTATGATGGTAGTTCTAACCACAGTCTAACGTACTCAACTTATGCCTGACGTGTTCTGAGCGTACAGCCAACTTATCCCATGCGTATTACATGCGTATTTCCAGCGTATGGGGGTATATAAAGTCTCACATTTCCAAATCTGTATCAGTTTGTACCAGCAGTTCAGAGATGGAGGTTGCTGTGCTGCAACATCACCAAGATTTGTTACAGTTGGCAGTTGAGTATCCTAGACACAGAAGAAGAAGGCGTAGAATGAGACGTGCAATCTGGGTGAAACCTTGGATTGGAAGGCGGCGTCAATTTGGCCTTTATGACCAGATTATGGTTGAATTGAGAAATGAAGATCAGAGAGCCTTCAGGAACTTCCTACGCATGCCTCCAGAAATGTATGATGAACTGCTGGACAGGGTTGGTCCCAACATCACCAGCTGTGTACGCTCCTCATACGTGTGGCTGACGTTCCGCATACATTTCTCATACGTCAGAGGTACGCTGATATACGTTACTCATACGTTGGTATACGTCCAACTCAAATACACATCACATCACATACGCTCACATACACTATGCGTACACTACTCATACGCTGACGGTACGCTAGGCTCACGTTACTCTAACGGTCATTAACCAAAAATCGACCTCATACGCTGAAAAGTTATGCGTATAAACAATTTTTCGAAATATTTGATACGTTCCTCAGACGCTGGCTCTATACGCTAGAGTGTGACAGGGCCCTAACAGAACTTTTGCAAAGCCCGGTATATATATATATATATATGTATTTACACTGCTCAAAAAAAGCTAAAGGAACACTTTTTAATCTAAGTATTGCATCAAATCAGTGAAACATGTGGGATACTGATCTGGTCAAGTAAGTAACTGAGGGGCTTTTTAGTCAGCTTCAGCTGCTTTGGTGTTCATGCTTTGGTAACAATGAGACAACCCCCAAAACAGGAATGAGTTTACAGGTGAAGGCCACTGACATTTTATTCCTTCCTAATATTGTCTGACTGTTTTTCACTAGTTTTGCATTTGGCTAGGGTCAGAGTCACTTCTGGTAGCATGAGGCGATACCTGGACCCTACAGAGGTTCCACAGACAGTCCAACTCCTCCAGGATGGAACATCAATGCGTGCCATTACCAGAAGGTTTGCTGTGTCTCCCAGCACATTCTCAAGAGCATGGAGGAGATTCCAGGAGACAGGCAGTTAGTCTGGGAGAGCTTGACAGGACTGTAGAAGGTCCTCAACCCATCAGCAGGACAGATATCTGCTCCTTTGTGCAAGGAGGACCAGGATGAGCACTGCAATAGCTCTACAAAATGAGCTCCAGCAGACCACTGGTGTGAATGTCTCTGATCAAACAATCAGAAAGAGATGTAATGAGAGTGGTCTGAGGGCCCAGCGTCCTCTAGTGCTCGCTGTGCTCGCTGACTGGCACCATGGAGCTCGGCTGGCAACACAGGAATTTGCAGGTCCACCACTGGTGCCCTGTGCTTTTCACAGATGAGAGCAGGTTCACCCTGAGCACATGTGACAGACATGAAAGGGTCTGGAGAAGCCGTGGAGAACGTTATGCTGCCTGTAACATTGTTCAGCATGACTGGTTTGGTGGTGGGTCAGTGATGGTGTGGGGAGGCATATCCATGGAGGGACACACAGACCTCTACAGGCTGGACAATGGCATTCTGACTGCCTTTAGGTATCAGGATGAAATCCTTTGACCCATTGTCAGACCCTACATTGGTGCAGTGGTCCTGGATTACTTCTGGTGCACGACAATGCCCAGTCTTATGTGGTAAGAGAACTCATGCAGTTCCTGGAGGATGCAGGAACTGATACCATTAGCTGGCCCCCATGCTCACCTGACCTAAATCCAATACAATGCCTTTGGAACATTATGTTTTGTTCCATCCGACACCATCAGGTTGCTCCTCAGACTGTCCAGGAGCTCAGTGATGTCCTGGTCCAGTTCTGGGAGGAGATACCCCAGGACACCATCTGTCGTCTCATTCAGAGCTTGTCCCGACATCGTCAGTCATGCATACAAGCACATGGAGGCCATACAAACTACTCAGTACCATTCTGAGTTGCTGCCAAGGAATTTCAGCAAGATGGACCAGCCTGCCACATCAGTTTTTCATTTTGATTTTGGGGTGTCTTGAATTTAGACCTCCTGGGGGGTTGATAATTTTCATTCCCATCAAACAATGTGGCATCTTTTCATTCCTAACACATTATCCAGTCCATATCAATGCTAATATCCAGTTTGTTTTTCCCCCGCATTGAAATATGATGTATTTTCAAAGTGTTCCTTTAATTTTTTGAGCAGTGTATATATATATTAGGGGTGTAACAGTTCACGTGGTTGTATGCAACCGTTTCGGTACGGCATGTTCGGTTCGGTCCACTTGCGCACCATTTCAGTTCAGATTTCATATTATTTTCTCTTCAAATTTATGACTAGAGTGATCTAAGCGCTCCGTCGGGAACTAAAGTCCTTAACGTGTTTTCACACGGACGCTTTAGAGTGTCGGACACCACTTCTTGGTCGGACACCACTTCTTCCACTTCTTGAAGAAGTGGAGGTGCTGCTAGCAGGCGTGTTAAATGCAGTGTTTCCCCTCCTATATGACCGACGAGGCGGGCCGCCTCGCTGGTATAGGCCACTGCCTCACTACAATTTTGCCGAAATTGTCGCCTCACTGGTCCGCGCCCAAAAAAAAAAAAAAAAAAACGGAAAGCACCAAGCCACCGGAGCTGTCATTTTTAACTCTGCGGTCCGCCTGCTGCTCTCCCCCGGTCTCCCCCGCTAGCTGGTCGGCTAACACCTGCCGCCGCTCGTCTGCCCGGGACAAACCGCGCACCCCGCACCCCGCACCCACGCACCCGCGCACCCGGGCACCCACCCCCACCCCCACCCCCACCCCCACCCCCCCGGGCACCCCCCCCCTCCGCTGCCTTTTTTGTACCGAAAATTAACCGAACCGAAATTACATTTTAGTGTACCGTTACACCCCTAATATATGCGTATATATATACATATATATATATATGCATATATATATATATGTATATATATACATATATATATATATATATACCTTGTTTGTGCCATTTTCTGTCTCTTTTGTGTTGCTTTTTTGCAGGTTTTGTGAATTTGCGTCTGATTTTTGCAGTTTCATATTTCGTTTGTGTCAAGTTGTATTGTTCAGTAGTGTTTTGTGACTGTTTTGTGCCATTTAATCTCCTTTTTGCATCTCATTTGTGATTTTTTGTGTGTGATTTTTATTGATTTGCAGCTTTTTTGTGCCATTTTGTGTCTCATTTGTGTTATTTTGCTGTAAGAATGCTTCAGAAGAATTTAAGCTTTACTGGTTAGTTTTGTACCTCAGGTTTTGTTTTTGTCATTTTTGGGTCATTTTGTGTCATTTGTGCTATTTAGTGTCTCTTTTGTGTTTGTTTTTTGATAAATTGCATTTTTTGGTGGTGTTTTGTGGCTATTTTGTTGCCATTTAATCTCCTTTTTGTGTCATTTGTGTTGTTTTGTGTCATATTTTTTTTAATTTACATCTCGTTTATGTGGTTCTGTGTGTCCATTGCGTTGATTTGTGTACCATTTTTGTAGTTTTGTGTTTCATTTGTGCCATTTTCTATCAGTTTTTTGTCAGTTTGTGTTGTTTAGTCGTGTTTTTTGGCTGCTTTATGCCATTTAATCTCCCTTTTTATGTTGCTTTGTGGCTTATTTGTGTCGTTTCTGTTGGATTTGATTGATTTTTATTGATCATTTGTGTTCTTCCGTGTTGATTTGTTGCAGGTTTTGTCAGTTTGCAGCTCATTTGTGTCTCATTGTGTCTCATCAGAAGATTGCATCCACAATGTTCCACCTTTCTAAAGGTACAGGAATGTTTTATAGAAATCCTCTGAGGCCTCAATAACATCCCGAAGACATAATGTTTGAACCTTATTTTCTGTGATCAGACATGTAATTTTGTCACAATTATACCTGACATGTTTGGACGGAGGTGAACATCAGCTGGTTTTTAACACTCCACCTAGTGACACCTCTGACGAAGAGTCCAAACATGTCAGGTATGATTTTGACACAATTACATGTCTGATCACAGGAAATAAGGTTCAAACATTGAGCAGCTTCAGACACTTCATTGGATCCTTAAGACATTTTTTGTTGGTTTAAAACGTTCCTCCTTTGTTTTTACAGAACATAAACATTTTCTTTTAATAAACTCCAGCAGACTTGGAGGTCGAGTTAAATTAGAAACAAAGTAAAAAGCCTTGGTGTTCTGGAGGCTGTTTGTGGAGAACAAATTAGCGTCTCGCTGAACTGTTCGGCTCATTGTGCTGCTTCAGAATCACCTCTCAGCCCGTTAAAGTGCTGCTTGTCCATTCATTCAGGCCCCGCTCATTAAAACTCCACGTTCCACAGATGTTCCTTCACGTTCTGCCTGAGCCGAGGCTGGAAACCGAGTTAAACTTTGACTGAGGCCACCCAGGATAAAGACGGCAGCCGACAGATGTTACCTACTGCAGGTACGCTGCAAATACGTACCAAAAATACAGTAAAATAAAACAAAAATACATTAAAAATACTGTGAAGGTACGCTGCAAAAACGTAGCAAAAATACAGTAAAATAAAACAAAAATACATTAAAAATACTGTGAAGGTACGCTGCAAAAACGTAGCAAAAATACAGTAAAATAAAACAAAAATACATTAAAAATACTGTGAAAAACTGATAGAAATAACCTGAAAAACTAATAAAAATAATCATAAAAATACTATGAAAGAATGAATGAAAATAATATAAAAGTGTAAAAGTAACATCTGAAAATACTGTTCAAAAATACTATGAAAATGTTAAAAAAAAAAGTACCAAAAGTAATAGAAAAAAATTAGAAAAATGTTGTTAAAAAACACAAAAAGAAACACTACAAAATTTTTAAAAGTAGTAAAAAAGTAAAAGAAACAAATAGAAATACAGTGAAAATGTAAAAAAAAAAAAAGCAATCAAAAATATTGCAAAAGTGAATTAAAATATGTGCTGCTTAAAATCTAACTAATAAAATATGAGACAAAATATAGAGAAAAAAAATAAAATAAAAAAATCGTGATAAAACTAATAAAAATATTTTGGTAAAATGTTTTTTTTAAAAACAAACTGTAAAAAAGTATTTTAAAAGGCTGTAAAAAATGTGAAAATCAAATTATAGAAACATTGTTAAAAACAAATAAAAAATACTGTTAAAAAGGAAAAAACAAAAAAATAGAATTAATGTGAACAAAAACAAAAATAATAAAAAAAATAAAAAACACTGTGAAGGAACTAATGGAAATACTGCAGTACAGTATTTAAATAAACAAAAAAAATGGAAAAAAGTATTTTAAAAAGCTGTGAAAATGTGAAAATGAAACTAATCAAAATACTGCAAAAACTAATCAAAAATATTGTTAAAAACAAATAAACATGGTGGAAAAATATTTTTTGAAACCTGGGAAAAGAGAATAAAAAATAAAAACAGGAATAAAAATACTGTAAAAAGTACTAAGAAAATATTGAAAAATTAAAAAAATATAGAATATATGAAATACTGTAAAAATAAAACTAACAAAAATATTGTAACAACAAATAAAAATATTGTAAAAATAAAAACAATCATAAAAATACTGTAACAACTGTTAAAAATACTGTAAAACAGTGTAAAAACTCTTGTTCAAAAGTAATAAAACACTGTTTAATAAGATTCAGTCTCTGAAGGACATTCTTTGGTTTTTGGAAACGTTCTCTAAACGCTGCTCTGGTTCCCTCTGGACAGATTCCTCTCAGCTGCTCTGGCTGGGCTGACGTTCTCCGCTATCTGTGGAGAACCTAAAATAGCTCCGTGTTCCAGCTGCAGGCCTCGGCCGCTGGAATGCACCGACAAGCTCCGGCCCTCTGATTGGACGCTTATCGCAGCACGGTGAGCTCTGATTGGATGCTTATCAGAGCCGCTGACCTTTCCGTTATCAGGAGCTGGAGTTTCCCTCGTGTTCTCTTTAACACCTTCAGAACTGGAACCCACACAGTTCACCTACCGATGGAACAGATTAGAGGAGAAGCTTTTATCAGTTTTATTTGACAGCGTCTGTACATGATCCTGGTTTCTCCTTCTATCATCTCTAATAGCTGTGACCAGCCACCTACCAACACGCTGATATGAGCCTGAAGGTTTACCCACAATGCACTTTTTCCCTCAAAAATGACATGAAATGACTCAAAAGACGCCCAGAGTCACCCAAAGCTCACCTAAAATGATCAGAAATGTCTCCTAAATGACAAAAAAACTGTTCATAATGATCAAAATGTTTGTAAAAATGCTCGATTTATTGTCTCTAATAGTTGTGACCAACCGCCTACCAACATGAGATGAGCCTTGAACATTTGGATGCATTAAATGCTTTTGTTTTGCGTTGTTATGTGGTCATTTTTAATCACTTTTGGTCATTATGCATCAAATTTTGGTCGTTTTCTGTCACATTTCAGTTGTTTTGCATCTGTTTGTGTCCATTCTGCATCACTTCAGCTGCTCTCACACCAGGATCCATCCCATAATACTGATGATCACAGCTGGTTACAGAGAAAATTAACAGAAACCAGATTTAGTGTTTAGATTGTGACACCTGGATGGATGTAAAACTGATCTGGTCATTTTGAGTCTTGTTTTTCTTGTTTTTTTGTCGTTTTTTTTCTTGTTTTTTGTTCATATTTGTCATTTTTTGTCTCCATTCTGTGATTTTCCATCAGTTTTGTGTTGTTTTCTTTGTCTTTGGGACAGTTTTTTCTCACTGTTGTCATTTTGTTTGTTGTTTTTTCATTTTGATTCTCTCTGTTGACATTGAGCATCTAGTTTTTCATTTTTTTTGCATTTTGTGTCACTTTTATGAATAAATAATAATAATACATTTTATTTGCGCTTTTCAAAACATTCAGACGCTTTACATAAAAGTCATCAAACACTGAATTATAAAAAAGCATTTCTCTTGTGTGGTTTACTCTCATGTTTTGCTTGTTTTGTGTCTAGACTTGTACATTTTGTGTCACATTTTGATCATTTTAGGTGTCTTTGGAATGGTTTTCCTCTGTGTGACATGAAATTATGAGACATCCCATAATACTGATGATCACAGTGGGTTATAGAGAACATTAACAGAAAGCAGGACTTTGGATTTCTTGTCTCCATTCTGTGATTTTACATCAGTTTTGTGTCGTTTTGTGTCATTTTGCTTCTCTCTGTTGACATTTAGCATCTAGTTTTTCTTGTTTTGTGTTTTGTTTTTGCCGTTTTGTGTCTCATTTCTCTTAACTGATGTGATGTTTCTTGGTTTTTGTTGTTCTGTGACCAAATCTAGACATTTTGTGTCTGGTTTTTGTCATTTAGGGTCGTGTTTTGATTGTTTTTGCACGTCTCAGGGCCAGTTTTTTTTCACCCTGTTGTCATTTTGATTCTCTCTTTTGACATTTCTGTCTTATTTTTCTTGTTTTTTTGTGTTTTTGTCTCATCTTTTACTTGTTTTGTGTCTTTTTTTCGTCATTTAGTGTCACGTTTTGATTGTCTTGGCTGTCTTTGGGACAGTTTTGTCTCTTTGTGACTCAAAATTATGATACATCCCATGATATTGATGCTGTTGTGGATGTAGAACTGATCTGGAGTCCGTTTTTAGCAGAACTCAGATGTGTTTCTCCTCCTAAATGTCTTGGTTCTATCTGCTGGACTGATGAAGCTCTGAGGCTCAGAAATTATGGAAAAAGTCCATTAAAAAGTGATAAATCTGGACCCACCTCTATGGACTTCAAGGACCTGGAACTCTGGACATATTCACAGGATGAAGGTAGAACTATACATTATTATTATTTTGGTTTCACAGCAGAACATCTGGAAGCTGCTCTGAACGAAACGCTTCCTTCAGAAGAAGATGGGAGCTCTGTGGAGGTGATTCTGCTGTCGTGGACTCGGACATGTTTCTGGTGTGGACGTGGTCTGGGGTCTGGCGGAGGACCGGGGCTCCTCTGGCACCAGCAGGGCTTAAACCAGATTGACCTCCAGCCTCTCATCTCCCTTTTCCCACAGGAGGACTGAGCTGGGCGACCACAAAGCTCTCACACTCAGATTTATGTTCCAGAATTACACCCGGCAGTCCTCGGCTCGTCTCAGGTGGAATTTAAAGCAGCAACCGGAATCTTCAGTTTCACCGCATCTTATCTGGAACACACCGGGTAAAAACAACAGTTCTGGTCCGGTTTATGCAGAACGGGGTTCTAGAGTCCAAATAAAACCATCAACAGGGCATCAGATGAGTCACACTGATGAATATTTCACATTTAAAACAACACAATGTGCTTTCATGACATTTTAGGAGGAAAAACACGTTCAAGTTCTGATCAAAACTGACACCAGATCAGTTTACATCCATCCAAGTGTCACAGTCTGACAATTAAATCTGGTTTCTGTTTTCTTCAACTGTGAGCATCAGTACTGTGGGATGTAGCCGAGTTATATGTCACAAACAGACAGCTAAAATGATCAAAACGTGACACAAAATGACGAAACAAAATCACATTAAGCAAAAGAAATGAGACACGAAACACCAAAAAGCAGAAAAACAAAATGAAAAACATCAGAAGAGAGAAGCAAAAATGACCACAATGACCAAAAAAAACTGTCCCAAAAGACATGTAAAACAATCAATACATGAGCCTAAATGACAAAAACCGGGTAAAAGATGCACCGAGGAAAAATCACATCAGTTAAGAGAAATGAGAACGAAAACACAAAACAAGAAAAACTAAACACTAAATGTGAAAAGAGAGAAGCAAAATGAGAAAAACAACAAACAAAATGAACAGTGAGGAAAAAACTGTCCCAAAGACAAAGAAAACGACACAAAACTGATGTAAAATCACAGAATGGAGACAAAACATGACAAAGATGAGCAGAAAACAAGAAAAAAAACAGACAAAAATAAGAAAGTCTGGACTCAAAATGAGCAGATCAGTTTTACAGTCTAAACACGAAATCAATAACGGGATGTATCCCAGTCTGACAGCAGTTTCAGTGATGCAGTATGAACACAACAAGACACAAAACGCCTGAAATGTGACAGAAAATGACCAACATTTGGTGCAAAATGAACACAAACAGATGCAAAGCAATCAAAGTGTTACACAAAATGACAAAATATGAGACAAAATGACTAAAAGTGACACAAAATGACCAAAATAACGACGCAAAACACAACAATTTCATCCATCCAGGTGTCTCAGGTGTCTAAATCTGGTTTCTGTTCATTTTCTCTGTAACCAGCTGTGATCATCAGTATTATGGGATGGATCCTGGTGTGAACAGTTTAGAGTCATAGAAACAATCATTGGTTTCCTGGATGTGTTTCTGTTTTCTGATCATTCACCAGAGAAAACTTTACAAAGTGCATTCTGGGTAAACTTTAAGGTTCACATCATGTTGGTAGGAGGTTGGTCACAGCTAATAGAGACAATGGAAGGAGCTTTTTACACATGGAAGAAACCAGAATCATCTACAGACTGGATTTATTCTGAGAGGAAACAACTTTCTACTCTATATTGTTAACACTGGATGGAGAAAATGAACAGACACCAGATTTAGTCTTCAGACTGTGACACCTGGATGGATGTATTGTATTTTTCTTACTTTTGTTGTTTACTTGTTTATTGTTTTTCATCAGTTTTGTGTTGTTTTTTGTCTCTGGGACAGTTTTTTTCTGCCCGTGGTCATTTTATTTGCTGTTTTTGTCACTTTGCTGCTGTCTTTTGGCACTTTGTGTCACATTTCTCTTGTTTTGTGTGATTTTGTCTCAAGTTTTGCTTGTTTTGTGTCCAGATTTGGAGATTTAGTGTCACATTTTAATCGTTTCAGGTGTCTTTGGGACAGTTTTGTCTGTTTGTGACATGAAACTATAATACATCCCATAATACTGATGATCACAGTGGGTTATAGAGAAAAGGAACAGAAATTGAACAGACTAAAACTGATTTTGGTCATTTTTAGTCTCATTTATCTTATTTTTGTGTTTATTTGTCTCCAGTCTGTGATTTTACATCAGTTTTGTGTTGTTTTGTTTGTTTGTAGAGCAGTTTTGTCTCCTTGTGGTCATTTTGTTTGTTGTTTTTGTCATTTTGCTTCTGTCCTTTGATATTTTTAGTATTTAGTTTTTCTTGCTTTGTGTGATTTTGTCTCTCATGTTTCTCATTTTATCCTGTTTTGTTTCTTCTTTTGGTTATTTACGGTCACATTTTAGGCATCTTTGGAGACAGTTTTGTCTCCTTGTGGTCATTTTTTAAAATTGTTTTTGTCATTTTGCTTCTCTCTATTGACATTTTGACTCTTGCTTTTGGTGTTTCACGTCTCATTTCTCTTATTTTCTGTGATTTTGTCTCTCGTTTTGCTTGTTTTGTGTCTAAATTTAGACATTTTCATCCCGCCTTTAGGAGGAACAATCTGGGAACTTTCTCAGAACGTTTGGGGGAACATTTCCAGCTGTCTGGAGTGGATTTGTGCTCCTCATGAGAGCCTAAAGAAGCGGCTCAGTAACGACCCAGAACCAGTGCGGTGGATCTAACCGGGCTGAGTCCTGGGAGCTCCATCCTCTCGGCACCGTTTTCCCATTCCCCGGCTTTTCCACGTCCACTTTGCTCTGCAGCTTCGCTCCTGAGGAAAACCAGACGCCTCCCGGGCCGCCGCCCTCCCCCGCCTCCCCCCCGGCCGGCTTTCTTCTCCTTCCCCCTTCTGCCCCTTTGGGCTTCTTTTATGGCGTCCTTCGAACACATGACCTCTGCCATGCATTAGGCTGCGTGTTCATATCCACATGCAACATGCAGCCGTGTGCCACCAGCAGCACGACGACCTCTTCAGGCTTCTGTCCTCAGGTCCTCATCCTCAGCAGCGATAAAAGCGTTTTGATTTATGCGCTGCACAACACGTTTGTACTGTAATCCAATCAGGAGCAGCGTCAGGGAGTCAGAAATCATCTTTTCCTCGTGGAGGGTTTTATTGGGCCTCTGCTCGTCTGGATGACGGCCTCTGCTCATCGTCTGGCAGCTCGTCCACTTATGCGCAGCGACAAGCTGTAATTTGGTGTACACATTTACCTCATTTGCATGAGAGCTGAACGAATTACGGTTATTCTCAGTCTAAATAGCGGCGGCTGAGTTCTGCTGGCTGCTGGGAAGTGAAGGAGCTCATTAGGACTTCCTCCACACGGGAGTGACGTCAGTGTTTTTCTGACTCCGACTCCTCAGCAGCTTCGTCAGTTAAACCCCCACCCAGCTGGCAGACAAAAGAGATTACTTATATCTATATATATAAATACACAACAGACAGACAGCCGAGCACATTAACATTTATACCTACAGACAGTCTATTAAAACGTCAAACAAACCCCCACCTAGCTGGCAGTAAAAGACATTATTCATACACAACCGTTCAGAAGTTTGGGGTCACTTAGAAATGTCCTTATTGTTGAAAGAAAAGCAGTTTTTTTTAGTGAAGATCACATTAAATGAATGATAAATCCAGTGTAGATGTAATAGAATGAGATTGATGTTGTTGCGCTATATGAATTTGTATTTATTTTTGTTTATATTTGTATTTATTGTTTTTATGGGTTTTTTCAATATGTTGAATATTGGTCACATCCTGTGGGGAGACTAGTTAACTACGGTTATGGTTATGAGCTTTTAGTATGTCCATTAGGGAGGAGGATTAATAATCACCGGAAGTGTGGTCAGTATTTTATTTTGAAAAGTGGTGTTTTGCTTCCTCTTTATATGGCGACTCCTCATGGGAAGGTATGTGTTTTTGTCACTCTGTTTTTTTCTCGTCCTTTTTTTCTTCCTTAATGGAACGTTTTGTTTAGTTAATATAGTCTGTGTTTTTGTCAAGCTGTTTATAACACTGGGTGTTTTGTTCTGTTTTGCTGTCTCTTTATATGGCGACTCCTCATGGGAAGGACAATAAATGTCCTGTTCGAAGCTATCATCCTCGTGTCGTCTAATACTAAATTCAAACACAACGCAGAACACGATTCACTACATAGACATAGTTAATGTGGTAAATGACTATTCTGATTTGTAATGGAATATCTCCATAGGGGTACAGAGGAACATTTCCAGCAACCATCACTCCTGTGTTCTAATGCTACATTGTGTTAGCTGATGGTGTTGAAAGGCTCATTGATGATTAGAAAACCCTTGTGCAGTTATGTTAAAAGTGGGGGGTTTATATACATATATGTGTGAACAGCTGGTCCTCAGTTTACGACGTCCTCAACCTAAGACGCTTCATGGGTATGTTGCCATCTCCCAGACATTTATTTAGAAAGTCTTGTTCCATCATTCCAACGTACATCGTTTGAAATGTTTAAACAAATGTTGCGTGGGAACTAGTTGCCGAACAGAGTTGACCGAGCATCCTAGATGATGATTTTACCACTGTGTTAGTGTAGATGAGTGACATAGGTACTGATGTTCCGACTTACGGTGAACATCGCTTACGTCTTGCTGTAGGAACAGAATTTCAATGTAATGTAAGTCAAGAAAACCAACACACACCAATGCCAACACAGACAACGGAACATGCTCACATTCACACCTATACAGACAATTATTTTAACTCCAAGAACACCAAACCTACCATCAAGCATGGTGGTGGCAGTATCATGCTCTGTGGAACGGGAGCTTTACACAAAGTAAATGGAATAATGAAGACGGAGGATCACCTCCACATTCTTCAGGAAAACCTAAAACCATCAGCAGAAGGCTGATCTTGGACACAGTTGGATGTTTCAACCAGACAATGAGCCCAAACACACATCAGACGTGGTAAAGAAATGGTTCCATCCAACTAGAATGAAGGTTCTAGACTGGTCTCCTCAAAGTCCTGACTTAGAGATATCAGGAACCTGTGGACTGATGAAGAAACAAGTAAAACAAATTGAGTTGAACTGAACCAATTCTGTCCAGAAGAGTCAAAGAGAAACCAGAAGATGGAAACCAGAAGAACCAAACTGAGGTGGAAATGGACAAATTTAACCAAATATTAACATTACTGTATGAATATTTATGACCCACCATTTCTGAAACACCTTTAATAAATTAATGAAGGAACCAAATACATTATTGTTTTTTATTCCATCACATAAAATACAAACTACAGCTTCAAAGTGTGTTTTCTTCATGGTCAGTTACTGTATTTTATGATTTCAGATGTGTAGTAGATGTAATTATATGGATGTAAAAAGCAGAAATGACGATGAAACAACTGAAGAAGGGACTCAAACCAACAGTCTGGTGACATTATTTAACCCCAGACCTGGTTCTAGTCTAAGTCTGGAACACTTTGGCTCAAACAGAACATCAAACGACAGAACCAGCATTTCTCTGATGGGACACAAACAGCTTCTCCACAGTTTAATTCTATTTTTTGAACTGTTCCAGCTGCAGTCGGTTCTAACGGAACTCTGCACGCAAGATCACATCGAAATGAAATCCTCCCTCCGTTCTGATTTTTACAAACAAAACATGTGACGGCTGGCAGAGAACGTTCTCACAACACCAACCACGAGTTCTTATAAGAACGTTTTAAGAACATTTTCATTTCCAGTGACGTTCCTGTAAAGTTAATCTAACATTGTTGGGAACACAGATTATGTTCTATGATAGCAAACGAGGAACGTTCTCAAACCAACATTCATAAAATGCTTTCCGGACGTTGTAGAGGCCTAAGATTACTTTTATAAAACGTTCTCCTGCAATGTTCTGAGGATGTTTTGGGGATGTTCTTGAAGAAGATATTATTAAACACCCTTCTATAAAACATTCTCAAAAAGGTTCTATGATAACTAGGGACAAACGTTCTCAAGCCAACATTCCACAAGAGTTTTCAAAATGTTATTGAGACGTTGGTTAATCAAATGTTTCTATAGAGAACATTTTATAGCGTTCCTGTAATGTGATGTGGAACATTTCGCTTTTTTTTGTTGAAGGAATGCATTATAGAACGTTCTTCTATCAAACCTTTTCACAACAAAAACAAAGGAAGGATGTTTCAAAGATTTTAATGAGCTGCTGGATGACAGAACGTTCTTTACAGAATGTTCCTGTTCTGCAGTATATTAACAAAGCTGGATCTTTCTGACTACAGTGTTCCGAGGATGTTTTGGAGATGTTGTTGAAAGAATGCATTAAAGAAACGTTATTCTCTAAAATATTCTCACAATGTTCTGTGATAATTAACGAGGAACGTTCTCAAAACAACATTTTGCAAAATGATGCTTTGGTTAATAGAATGTTTTTATCCAGAACATTTTATAGCGTTCCTGTCATGTGATGCATCAAAGCTGGAACATTTTGCCTTTTTGTTGGAGAACACATTACAGAACGTTCTTATATAAAACATTCTCACAAGGATAACAATAGAAGGATGTTCTCAGGTCACCGTTCAAAAAATGTTTTGAAGATCGCATCGAGCCGCGAGATGACAGACCGTTCTTGATGAAATGTTCCTGTTGGCGACATATTGACAAAGACGGACCTTTCTGACTCTATGAAAACACAGGAGATACGTCCTTGACACGTTCTATATATGGAACATTTTACTATTTGTTGAGGAAACATGTTCTTTAATAAGATGTTTTCATACAAAAAAGAAGGATGTTCTTAATTCAAAATTAAACACTGTCAACCTCAGATTAAAGAATGTTCTTTAGAAGATGTTCTTGCACTGTGATATATTAACAAAGGTGGAACAAAACGTTCCCACTACGTTCCACAGTATACAACAATAACAAAGGAACATCCTCAATCCATCATTAGTTTAGAGAACGTTGGAGCATAAAGGTCCATTAGCGTTACCACCAAACATTTTTAGAACGTCTTTACCTATCTTACCCTTAAGAACGTTATAGGAACTGAGAGAAAACCTGCTGAAAACATGAGTACAACTTTGTCAAACTTCCTCAAAACATTTCAAGAAAATTTTCCTGTGAGGTTAAAAGTGAATGAAGACAAAACATTTTATTGGTCAGATGATATTTAGAACACGCTGTCAGAACAAGTTCCACGATGACAAAGGGAGAACATTCTCGAAGAAACATTCAAAAAGTGTCTTCCAGATGTTATCAAGGCCTGGGATGACAGGAACATTTTCTAATGTTCCTGTAGTTGCCGTTTTTAGTTGCGGGAACCCACAATGTTCCACGATAATAAAAGAAGAAAGTTCTCAGTTCACCGTTCAGTTTGGAGAACGTTAAGGCGGAATAGTGTCATCACCAAACATCTTTAGAACATCTTTGGTCATCACTCTAGAAACTGAAACAAAACTTCCTCCTGAAAATGTTAGTAGAACTTTGAAGAATGTTCCCAGAATAATTCTAGCTGGAGAACGTTAACACGTTGACTGAGAGACGTGGAGGAAACCTTGAAGCAGATGTTGGACCAAAAAAAAAAAGAGATGCAAAGTAAAGAACATAGAACCAGTAAAATGTGACGTTCTGTATGAAACCATTAACAGTATTTTAAATTAAACAGCAAAGGGACAAAAAAGAGCAGAACAAACGAAAATCTAGAACTTTTTGGACTCAAATATTCAGCAGAGACCCCTTAAAGACGAACGACTTCCAACGTTCTCCAGAGGTTCTCCCACATCTTTCATGGTCTTTAAGGTTCTGCTTCTGCTGATGGAAGCTTTGACCGACGGCTTTTTAACTCCTTAAATGTAGAAAAAGGCCAAAGTTTGCTCGGGTTTGTTTACTTTAGGATTAAGGTTAAGTCGTTGTTTCTTAAACATTCTCGTGCCGACAGAACCGTGAGCTGCTCCGGACTAAAACCGGCCTCTAGAACCGACATAAACGACACACTGTAAAAAAACAATCTGTAAAAATTATAAAAAAAACTATAACAATCCATTACATGTGAATACAATTAAATAAACAATAATAATAAAAATAATAATATTAATTAAAAATGAAGTATTTTCTGGCTTTTATTTCTAATGTTCAGTGGAGGCTGTTAATATGTAAAATATTAGGAAGCAATCTTTAATATATTGATATATACACTGTAAAAATGTAGTGGTTTTAAAATAATGGAATATTCATGGTATTTATATTAAATCACTCAACAATGTATTTATTTATATGTTAACCATAAAACTAAACTAAAACAGTATAAAAATGGATTATCTCACATTTAAAAAAGTATTGTATGTTGAGTTTATTGTGTTTATCATGTTAAATTATGGTTTTAATTGAAAATCTATTTTTGGTATTTTTCTGTTACACACGTGGACAAAATTGTTGGTACCCCTCAGTTAAAGAAGGAAAAACCCACAATTCTCACTGAAATCACTTGAAACTCACAAAAGTAACAATAAATAAAAATTTATTGAAAATTAAATAATCAAAATCAGCCATCACTTTTGAATTGTTGATTAACATAATTATTTAAAAAACAAACTAATGAAACAGGCCTGGACAAAAATGATGGTACCTCTATAAAAGATTGAAAACTATTTGACCAGAGTGACATGATTAACTCAGGTGTGTCATTTAATTGACATCACAGGTGTTTCCAAACTCATAATCAGTCAGTCTGCCTATTTAAAGGGAGACAAGTAGTCACCCTGCTGTTTGGTGAAAAGGTGTGTACCACACTGAACATGGACAACAGAAAGCGAAGGAGAGAATTGTCCCAGGACATCCGAAAAAAAATGATAGACAAACATCTTAAAGGTAAAGGCTATAAGACCATCTCTAAACAGCTTGAAGTTCCTGTGACAACAGTGGCTCATATTATTCAGAAGTTCAAGACCCACGGGACAGTAGCCAACCTCCCTGGACGTGGCCGCAAGAGGAAAATTGATGACAAATTGAAGAGACGGATCGTTGGAATTGTATCCAAAGAGCCCAGAGCAACCTCCAAAGAAATTAAAGGTGAACTCCAAGGCCAAGGTACATCAGTGTCAGATCGCACCATTCGTCGTTGTTTGAGCCAAAGTGGACTTCATGGGAGACGACCAAGGAGGACACCACTGCTGAAAAAAAACTCATAAAAAAGCCAGACTGGAATTTGCAAAAATGCATGTTGACAAGCCACAAAGCTTCTGGGAGAATGTCCTTTGGACAGATGAGACCAAACTGGAGCTTTTTGGTAAGGCACATCAACTCTATGTTCATAGACTCAAAAACCAAGCATACGAAGAAAAGAACACTGTCCCTACGGTGAAACATGGAGGAGGCTCAGTAATGTTTTGGGGCTGCTTTGCTGCATCTGGCACAGGGTGTCTTGAAAGTGTGCAAGGTACGATGAAATCTGAAGACTATCAAGGCATTCTGGAGAGAAATGTGCTGCCTAGTGTCAGAAAGCTTGGTCTCAGTCGCAGGTCATGGGTCTTCCAACAGGACAATGATCCAAAACACACAGCCAAAAACACCCAAGAATGGCTGAGAGAAAAGCGTTGGACTATTCTAAAGTGGCCTTCTATGAGCCCAGATCTGAATCCCATTGAACATATGTGGAAGGAGCTGAAACATGCCATTTGGAGAAGACACCCATCAAACCTGAGACAACTGGAGCTGTTTGCTCATGAGGAGTGGGCCAAAATACCTGTTGACAGCTGCAGAACGCTCATTGACAAATACAGAAATCGTTTAATTGCAGTGATTGCCTCAAAAGGTTGTGCAACAAAATATTAAGTTATGGGTACCATCATTTTTGTCCAGCCCTATTTCATTAGTTTGTTTTTTTAAATAATTATGTTAATCAACAATTCAAAAGTGATGGCTGATTTTGATTATTTAATTTTCAATAAATTTTTATTTATTGTTACTTTTGTGAGTTTCAAGTGATTTCAGTGAGAATTGTGGGTTTTTCCTTCTTTAACTGAGGGGTACCAACAATTTTGTCCACGTGTGTATATTCTTATTATCTTTAGATGTTTGGTTCTAATCCCTAAAATGTAAATTGTGCAGAAGAATCTGAAGTATAATCCAGTGAAATCACTAAAAACAGTTTTAATTTAATTTAAATGTTGACTGTAAAAAATTAAAAAGGATAAAACTGTAAATAATTTCCACTAAAAATATGTCTGTTTCTAAATTCCTCCTAACAACACTATTTTATTTTTTTACTGCATTTAAATCAGTTTATTTATTTTATTTAGATTGTTTTTGCAGACATTTGACATTTAAAATTACAGTTTAAAGAATTATTTGACATTTTAAATTTTTTTAACTATAAAATTTCTTCCTAATAATGTCAAATGTATATTAAAAAATTTCAAATAAAAATAATTTAAATGCAGTAAAATGTGTGATTTTACAAAACATAACAGTATAAAGAATTATTTGACATTTTAAATTGTTTTTTTATTAATGATGCATTTCCTTCCGAATAATGTCAAATGTCTGTTAAAAAAAAAAACAGAATTAAACTGATTTAAATGTAGTAAAAATAAAGTTGTACAGAAGAAATGATAAAAACATTATTTTTAATTGAAATTATTTGCAGTTTTATCCTGTTTGATTTTTTACAGTCAACATGTAAATTGATATCTACACTCATTAATATTCATGTCAAGATATTTTCTATAATTTTACAAATCAGGGAAAACTTTTAAAACATCAGTTTAAAGGATTATTTGACATTTTAAAATGTTTATTAAATGTAAGTGTTCTTCCCAATAATGTCAAATGTCCTCAAAAAATAAAAATCTAAAGGAGAATAAAAATAAATAAACTAATTTAAATGCCATGAAACAATAAAGTAATGTTTTGAAGAAAAAATTTGAAATTTTTTTTCTTACTTAATTTTTTGCAGTCAACATATAAATTAATCCTTTTTTGTGTGATTTTACTGTAATTTTCCAAAACAGAGAACATTCGTAAAATATCCCTTTAAAGACATTTTTCAACTTCTAGAAAAGATTTTTTTAAACATCGTCGACTGTAAAATAAAAACAACATTTTTTGCTGATTTAAATTCAGTTAAAAGATATTGTAAATATTATTTACAGTCTTGGCCTCTTTTTCTTATTTTGTTTGTCGTTTGTAATTTCATAAAGCCTAGAATCAGCTGGTAGAATAAGTGTCATTTTTTATAGTGTTGCTGCTGTGGCGGCGTCTCCTCCTCGGTGGGATCCTCCGTTATATATCGTTTATTTGTGAGGAGGATTACGGCGTTCTGCAGCTCTGTAATCCGTTCTCAGCTGGAGAACCGGCCTCCTCAGATCTACAACCTGTCACCAAAGGCCCGAACTCTGAACCTGCGAGCGCTCGACTCCTCCCTGAAAACAAACCGCCGCCCTGGAGATGCTTGTTTTACGGCGCGATCTGTCTTGTTCGTCTCAGGCCAAATCCTATTTTTACGGCTTGCTTATGCATTCCTGCTGCACATGGTTTACATACCGGGCCGGAGCCGTCCTAAATCAGCTGGCAGCTCTGGGCAGCTGGGACCAGGTGGAACCCTGTCATCGGTTGTGCCGCACCGGCGATTAATGAAGGCCGAATTAAGATAATAACATGTCGGCGTGACCCGGATTACATCACCTCCACGGAAATTCAATTCCAGCTCTCGTCGCCGTGAGTTTGTTTTCTCTGGTTCCATTCATGGGGCAGAGAACCCGGAGCAGAGGAAGTATAACGAGCAGAGAACTTACAGGGTGATGATGACGCCGCCGCCGTGCAGGCCCAGAACAATCTGCTGCAGTGTTCCACGTTCTGCTGCCGCCACGCTCCGTTTTAAACCTTGTTTCGTTCATGTTAGCAGCTCATAAATGGCCGACCACCGCCTCAGCAAAAACAAGAACCTCCAGCTTTATACGGAACCTCTAGTTTTATACGGAACCTCCAGTTTTACACAACTGGAGAACCTCTAGTTTTAAATGACTGAGGAACCTCCAGTTTTACACAACTGGAGAACCTCTAGTTTTAAATGACTGAGGAACCTCCAGTTTTACACAACTGGAGAACCTCTAGTTTTAAATGACTGAGGAACCTCCAGGATTTTATGACTCAAGAACCTCCAGTTTTATATGGAACCTCCAGCTACATACAAGTGGAGAACCTCTAATTTTATACAGAACCTCCAGTTTTATACAACTCGAGAATTTCCAGTTTCATACAACTTGAGAACGTTCAGTTTGAAATGAGAAACTCCACTTATATACAACTTGAGAACCTCCAGTTTTACAGAATTCGAGAACCTCCACTTTTATACGGAAACTTCGGCTTTACACAACTAGAGAACCTCCAAATTTTTATGACTCAATAACCTCCAGTTTTATACGGAACCTCCAGATTTATACAAGTGGAGAACCCTCAGCTTTACACAACTGGAGAACCTCCAGTTTTATGTGACTCAAGAACCTCTAGTTTTATATAACTGGAGAACCTTCAGTTTGGCACAACTGGAGAGTTTTGAGTTTAATACGACTCGAGAACATCCAGCATTTTACTACTCAAGAACCTCTAGTTTAATAGAACTCAAGAACCTCCAGTTTTATAGAACTCCAGAACCTCGGGTTTTATACGACTGGAGAACCTCCAATTTTATATGGAACCTCCAGTTTTTTAGAAGTAAAGAATTTCCAGTATCATGCGACTCCAGAACTTCCAGTTCCAGGCAATTTTCGTGCATCTCAGTTCAAAGCAGAAATAACATCAGAACGGATGCTTTCTTTACATAAACAGTGAATTTAAATGTTCTGTTTCACATTTTGTAGTAAATCAACATGTGCTTGCTTGTCTCCTAATCTGTATGAAATCTGCACGCTTCTGTTTTTTTTGTCTTTTTCCCACCGGCTGCAGGCGTTAAAACTGCAAATCATCCCATTTACATGAGAAAAAAGGTATGATGGATGGTTGCGTGCTGTTTACGTTGCCGTTACTCCGGTTTCTCAGACTCCCTTTTCACTCCCAAAACTCCTACACTGACGTCAGGAGGAGAAAGAAGTTGAATTTGTGTCTTTTTTTCTTTCCCTTCTGCATCTTCACCTCGCGTCCAGAGGAATTGCTCTTTCTTGCACGTGGGAGCCAAAAAAATACTTCTTAAAAGTCTTATGAGTGAAAAGGATGTTACCTCATTAAAGAAGAGGCCATAAATCTGTCCTGCTCCTCAGCGGCACCACCAAACATCTGGCCATTCACTCCAGCCACTCATTGTTCCTCATTCTCGCTGAGCCCCGGATGGGATTTATGGCTCATTCTGCTCGTGTCACATGTTGTTTAGTCCTGCTTCCCTATCGGCCTCGTACCATCCCGTCTGATGTTTGGGCTTTCTGCCACAGTTTAATGCTGTTTGCATGGAGGCGTCCAGTGAAAGGTGCTCCTGTCCTGGACCATTTCCCCCGAAGATAACTGCAAATAAATGTTCAGCTGCAACACGAGATGTGGTTCCAGGTGTAGAGTTTATGTTCAACCCAAACACTAAGAGGCATTTAGTAGTTATGATCAGGACTGACGGAGATGTTTTTAAAAAAGTGACCGAAAGTCAAAAATAATATGTAGAGAGAACAGTTTTTGTGCTTTTGTTTGACAATGACATTTCTGTCTTTCTGCATGAAAAATAATAATACATAATCCACATATGTACATATCTCTATGTGTAGATGATGTATTGTTATATATAGTGTTCTGGCTCCATAAGAGCCACTTATATTATTTTTTGTGTGTTAAAATGTGTTCATAGGGACTTTATTTGTTGTGTTGGGATGGTTTGACACTGTCCGGTTTATTTTGGTGTCACACCAGAAATGATGCTGCCGACCACTTCCTGTCTAACGGCAACAGACAATGGCTGTGTCCGAAATGGCATACTAACGTACTACATACTACATTCTCAATGAGTATATACTGTATACTACGTACTATAAGTATGATTAGAATGCCAACCGTTCACACTGTAGTATACTACTACGTTTCCCATAATGCATTTCAAACCTCCGACGACAAAAAACGGAAGTACGGCTATCAAATATCTTGGCTGAATGCCGGCTTCAGGTCGATTTTACGCTAACAAACAGTCGCATAATTAATGTGGCAATTTCAAGTCGGCACTCCTCATGCAGTTATTAGCCAGATTATGCGAATCGTTTCAGTTGTAGCTGCAGGCTACTCGAGGTAGCTGCTACTTGTTCTGTATGCAAAGCGAGCTGCTGCAACTAGCTGCTAGCATTCAGTAGCACGTTGTGAGGCGTCTGACAAATTTAAAACGTTGGTCAGAAAACACCTATTTCTCAAATCTGTGGGGTGATTAGGATGACTACTTAACCACATAAAATACAATAAAAATCGCCACAGTCCGGCCACATATCCCGCGGAGGCTTGCATTTCGGTGGATAGCTCGCAAAGCATTATGGGGTGGTTGAGTATGACTAGTGAGGTCACCGCGCATACTTAAAATTTTTCCGGAAATAGTATACATCCGGGTATTTCTCGCGTACTCAATCTATTCATACTATCCAATGTGAACGCACTACATACTTATTTTGACGTCACATTTAGTATAAGTAGTACGTTAGTATGCGATTTCGGACACAGCCAATGACTAAGCTTCTTTTGTACCTGCCACACTGTGTTTTAAGCCAGCACAGCCTGTAAGTTACTGGAATGGTATGTTCTGCAAGTGTAAACTTAGTACTAACTGCTAGGAGTTGTATAAGATGTTTCATGCCAGTAATTTATCCAAAATATTATGTTTTACAAGACGTTAGCATAGACGCTAATTAGCCGTTCGCTGGCGTTAGCCTGTTAGCCCGTTAGCCTTTTTTTAGATGTACTCTGCTGTGCATAGTAGTCAGGAGACATTATGATTTATTCTGTACATATCAGCTTATACACAATATTCTGTTTCTTGTTTACAGTTTTAACCACATTCACTCGTTCAGCAAAAATCCATGCCATGCATCCAGCGAATAAATAGGCGACAAAAGGAACAACGGTGTGGTTTTTTCTGAGGTGATGGTTATCTGCCTGCCTAGCAAAGTGCGAGGGCAGGACATATAGTGTATTATATTTATTCATATATGCACTACTATTCAACAGTTTGGGGTCATCCAGACAATTCCATGTTTTCCATGAGAACTCCCACTTTTATCCATGTGCTAGCATAACTGCACAAGGGTTTTCTAATCATCAATGAGCCTTTCAACACCATTAGCTAACACAATGTAGCATTAGAACACAGGAGTGATGGTTGCTGGAAATGTTCCTCTGTACCCCTATGGAGATATTCCATTAAAAATCAGCTGTTTACAGCTAGAATAGTCATTTACCACATTATCAATGTCTACACTGGATTTATCAGTCATTTAATGGTATCTTCAATGAAAAATAACTGCTTTTCTTTCAACAATAAGGACATTTCTAAGATGCAGTAGTGTACATAAATCTATGTATGTAGATGATGTTTTGTTATTTTTAGATTCAACAAAAAGTCTCACTGAAAACAGCTGAAATTGGAAAAGCCTCATTAAAAAGCGGAAAATGTTATAATATTGAATATTGTAAGGGCATTTCTGTCTTTAAGGTTCTGAGTGGGAGTTTTTACAAAATCTGTCACCACATAAGAAATATTAATGAAACAGAAGTAGGTGTTAATCATCAATACATCCAAGACTGATAGTCCAAAAAACAAAGTACTGGACACTTTATATTATGCAGGAAATCATTCTTTTTGTGTGTCTTTTTGATCACAACTGATGTAGATATTTTTTAAAAAGAAATAAATGTGGGGAAAATGTAAAACCTTCTAAAATGACTCAAAGCAGGACAATAGTACTCAAAACTGACATAACTGCTCAGAATAACTCAGTTTGTCCCAAATATCAAGAAAATTGTTCAAAATTATTCCAAATTGTCCAAAATGACAATAATTAATGGTTATTGGCCCCTAAAACTGAAAGAGAAGCAAAACTTCAAACGGGAATGGTACTGTGTCTCCAGAAAGTTCCTGTAAGTGTATATCTATGGATGAATCCATATTTCTACTGAAATCCAGTCTTTGGTCGACATTTCACCAACTTTTGAGGCTCAAATATCAGTAGAAGTTGATGTGTGGAAAGTTTCACAAGACAAGGTTTTAAGTTATCATTTTTACTTGAAACCCATCCAAAATTTGTCCACAATAAGATATGAAGTGTCCAAAATGGCATTAATGAATGACAATGGGGGAAAAAATGAACCTTTTTTTGTTTGTTTTACAAATTGTAACCCCAGAAAGTTCCTGTGTTTATACAGGGATGGATCCATGTTTACCTACAAAGATTACAGTCTTTGGTCAATGTTTCATCAACTTTTGAGGTTCTAACATCAGTAGAATTTAACATGTTGAAAGTTTACCAAGATAAGGTTCCAGGTTGTTGATATTTTGACCAAATATTGATGTGAACTCTTTGGTTGAACCATAAAACTGGTGTTTATTGGGGTCTAGATGTTTGTTTTTTTATGTGCAGAGTTCCATGTTTGTCTTTATGTTGAAGATTCATCCCAGTGTTTGGCGCTTCTGCTGGTTTTCTGCGTTTCTTTACCTTCTCTTTCTCTTTTCGTATCCGAATGTAACGGAGGCTTCAGGCAGTCGCTCCTGCTTCTCCCACGGTCTCCAGCTGCCCATAGATCAGCGTTGGAGCAAAGCAGTGATATACTGTGGCTGGACTTTAAGTGTGTGTTCAGGTCGGAATCTCTCTGTACGTGAAGACAGAAGCGCTGAGGTTGTATTCCAACACGAAAGGCCAGACGCTTCCAATTACATCCTGGTATCTGCCGGGGGCCTCTGGCTTCATGAAAACAGCAGCGAGTCCTGAACGAGTCCGACAGCTGATCGCATCTGAGCCTCTTCACAGATATTTCTCAATAAACGACACAAACAAAAGGCTGGTGTAGCTGGTGGTCAGTCGGGATGAGATACAGCAGATAAAAGCTCTCATTTTTACCACAGCGGTGACAATTCCTTCATTATTGGCATGTTTCCACTGAATATATTAAACCTATTATTGTTACACTCATCGATTTTTAAAGGGATGACCCATTTTTAAAACAAAGAAAATGACACAAAACTCAGCAAACACAGTGAGTAACTGTAATTAAAGTGGTTTTGTGAAACTGGCTGCTGTAGAAAAAAACTTTTTGGTGAAATATTTAACTATAAATGACACGTTCTGTCCAGGATGGAAACCATTGGTTCTAAAACTACGATCAGTTAAAGTCAAAGTAGTGAATTAGCATCAAACCAGTTCTGAAAAATAAAATTAGAATTCCTTTTAAAGTTTACCAGCTAGAAATTAAAATGTTCTGAGAAGGTTCTGCAAAGTTCCACTGATCTTTTGGGATGTTTTTTCTCTAGTTCCCAGAATGTTCTTAGGATAACCCAGGATGTTCTAAGGATGCTTAGTGACAACATTAAAGATTGCTACGCTAAGATGTTTTCACTAAGAAAGCTTTTCTTTGTTTTCATCTAACATTGTGGGAACTTTTTGGAGATTTAATATCATGTTCCCTCAACAGCATTGTCAGAACATTACAGCCACAATGTTCCACCAGAACAGGAACGTCTTATAGAGAACGTTCTGTCATCTCAGATCTTGATAACCTCTTGAAAACATTTCTTCAATGTTTCATTGAGAACATCCTTCCTTTGTTGTCATTACTGAAACGTCTTATAGAAGAACGTTCTACAGTGTGTTCCCTCAACAACATCCCAAGAACATCCTCAGAACATCACAGCCAAAATGGTCCAAATTTCTCAAAATATCACAGTACAGGAACATCTTATAAAGAACGTTCTGCCATCTTGGGCCTCAATAACATCTGGAAAACGCTTTTTGAACGTTGGACTGGGAACATCATTCAGTTCTAACATTATGAAAACATTTTACAGAAGAACGTTCTATAATGTGTCATTCAACAACATCGGCAAAACATCTTCAGAACATCGCAGCCACAATGTTCCACCTTTGTCATTATATCACAGAATAAAAACGTCTTATAAGGAATTTTCTGTCATCTGAGGTCTTAATAACATCTGAAAAATATTTTTGGAATGTTCTATTGAGAACATCCTTCCTTTGTTGTCATTATTGAAACATCTTTTAGAAGAACGTTCTATATTGTGTTCCCTCAACAACATCTCAAGAACATTACAGCCAGCATGTTCCACCTTGGTCAATGTATCACAGTACAGGAACAGTTTATAAAGAACGTTCTGTCATCTGAGGCCTCGATAACATCTTGAAAACATTTTTAAATGTTGCTCTGGGAACATCTGTTTGTTCTCTTATTGTGGAAGCTCTTTACAGGAGAACGTTCTGTAAAGTGTTCCCTGAACAACATCTCCAGAACATTAAGAACAGACGGAACGTTCCACCTTCCCATCAAATTACGGGAACATTTCATAAACATCCTCTGAGGTCTCGATAACATCTGGAGAACATCATTTGAATGTTGCTTTTAGAACATAGATCCATCATGACTGCAGAAGAATTTTACAAGAGAATGTTCTGTAAAGTGTTCCCTCAAAAACATCCCCAGAACATCCAGAACACTGCAGACAGAATGTTCCACCTTTGTTGATATATTACCGTAAAGGAACATCTCTTTGAGAACGTTTTGGTCATCTGGGGTCTTGATTACATCTGGAAAACATTTTTTGAATGTTGCTCTGGGAACATCCATTTGTTCTACCACAGGGGGAGCATTTTACAGGAGAACGTTCTGTAAAGTGTTCCCTGAAAAACATCTCCAGAACATCAAGAACAGACAGAATGTTCCACTTTCCCATCAAATTATGAGTACATTTCATAGACATCATCTGAAGCCTCAAAAACATCTGGAGAACATTGTTTTAAACATTGGCTTGGGAACGTTCTGACAGAACACTGAGAATGTTATGATAGAACATGATCTGTGTTCCTGACAACGTCCTCTGACATTAAACCTTTTTTTTTCAACTCTGTAGGAAAATTACTGGAAATGAAAATCTTCCTAAAATGTTTTCTTTGAAAGACCATTAGAACATGTGTGTCGTGGAACGTTCTCCACGTAGGTGTGTTTCTAGAACCTTCTTCGTCCTCGTCTTGCAGCTCGGAGGTTCTTGTTGTTTGTAACGTAGAAAAGCATTTGATACCTCCAGTTTACATCCAGCAGAGCAGCACTGGTAACAGTTCTGGAGAATATTTGTTGCAGAACCCAACAAAAAAAATCACATCTGTACCGAGTGTTTGAAGCTCAGCTCTGCTAAGGTCGTCAGTTTTTGATCGTTTTCTGTTTTTCAGACAGATTTACATCCACTGTTTGAGTCGCTGTCGTATTTTGTTTTCTCTGACGGGAAACAGGCCCAAATCTGACTTTTATTAACGTTTCATGACGTTCCGGTCCTCAAATGGAAACGCTGCGACACGTTAATCTAATCAGGACACTATTCTGGGCGGTCCGCTAACTTCATCAGCTCATTTTGGATTTCGGTTTTGATTCGGTTGATGAAGCAGCTGCAGATTTTAATCTTTACGACACCAAAAAGCTTCTCGTCTTTGCACCGAGCTGACTAGTTTTCTGATGTTATTGTTCAGTTTTGGGGATTTTGGCAGCGATTTGAAGTTCTTTAGGGTTAGAACTGTGTGTTTTTTTTTCCAAAGGGAGGAATGAAAGAACAGAACAGAGGAGAGAGACCGTTTGTTTCCCACTTTATCTTATGTTTGGGTGATACTGGTTCAATTGGACGATTATTCCATAAAAATCAACCATCCTTCCATCTGACCTTCTCGCAGTCAGCTGGTTCTTTATCTACAGTAAAGACTCCATGCAGAGTTCTACCTTCATCCTGTGAATATTTCCAGAGTTCCAGGTCCTTCAAGTCCATAGAGGTGGGTCCAGATACATCATTTTTTAATGGACTTTTCACAGAATGTCTGAAAAATTGCTACAAAAAGAGAACAAATTGCCAAGAAAAGGCGAAAATTATCACAAAGAAACCCAAGATTACCACAAAAAGAGGTGATTATACCACAAAGCAACACAAAAATTTCACTGAAAGATGCAAAGTTGCTGCAAAAAGACCAAAACTACCACAAACAGACGCAAAATTAACACAAAAAAAATGCCAAACCACCAAAAAGACACAAAATAATCACAAAAACAGACAAAATCACCAATAAAATATGCATAATTACAACAAAAAGATGCAAAATTTCTGCAAAAAACAGCACAAATCTCCTCTAAAAGAAGCGAACTCACCATAAAGACTCATCAGGTTCTTGATCTTCAGTAACTTTATTAATGATCAGAGTTCTACCTTCATCCTGTGAATATTTCCAGAGTTCCAGGTCCTTGAAGTCCATAGAGGTGGGCCCACATTTATCACTTTTTAAAGGACTTTTTCAATCATTTGTGAGCCTCAGAACTTCATCAGTCCAGCAGATAGAACCAGGACATTTAGGAGGAGAAACACATCTGAGTTCTGGTAAAAACTGACACCAGATCAGTTTAAATCCATCCAGGTGTCACAATCTGAACACTAAATCTTTCTGTTCATTTTCTCTATAACCAGCTTTGATCATCCATACTATGGGATGTGTCATAGTTTCATGTCACAAAGAGACAACAACTGTCCCAAAGACACATAAAATGTTAAAAATGTGACACTATCTGACAAAAATAAAACACAAAATGCCAAAACAAGAAACTAAATGTCTGGAGTAGCAAAATGACAAAAACTGTCCCAAAGACAAACAAAAAAACACAAATCTGATGTAAAATCACAGAATGGAGACAAAAAAGGACAAAGATGAGCACAAAACAAGAAAAAAACTGACAAAAAATAATGATGCAAAATGACCGAAAGTGATTCAAAATGACCACATAACGATGTAAAACAAAACCGTTCCATCCATCCAGGTGTCTTAGTCTAAAGACTAAATCTGGTTTCTGTTCATTTTCTCTGTAACCAGCTGTGATCATCAGTATTATGGGATGGATCCTGGTGTGAACAGTTTAGAGTCCTAGAAACAATCATTGGTTTCCTGGATGTGTTTCTGTTTTCTGATCATTCACCAGAGAAAACTTTACAAAGTGCATTCTGGGTAAACTTTAAGGCTCATATCATGTTGGTAGGAGGTTGGTCACAGCTATTAGGGACAATGAATGGATCATTTTTAAACACATTTTCATCATTTTTGACAATTTGGGGTCATTTTGGAGAAGTTGTCATTTTTGGGCAAAAAAATGAGTCAGTTAGGAGACATTTCCGATCATTTCAGGTGAGTTTGGGGTTATTTTGGACGTCTTTTGACTCATTTCATGCAATTTTTGAGTCATTCTGGAAAAGTTTAGGGGAAAATTGCATTCTGGGTAAACTTTAAGCTTCATATCAGCGTGTTGGTAGGTGGTTGGTCACAAATAACAGCAAAATATATTCTTACAATATGTGTAATATTTGCTAATATTAAAGGAACGAAATGGAAAAACAGTTAATGATTATTACAGAAAATAACAGATAAGTACAACATTTTTTTAAAAAATATTGATTTATGTGTTGACTGTATAAAGAAAAACAAAACTATAAGTGATTTATATGAATCATAAAATGATGAATCAATGAATCATGAATGTATTTATATAAATAGTAATTCATCCTTTCGCAATGTGTGTCTGTAAAAGTACAATTTTACTGTATTTAAATCAGCTAAAAATCTAATTATTTTACAGATATTTGTCGTTACTTTCATAATTTTTACAGATTTTTTTTCTGGTGCCTTTTTAACCATTTTTCATTATTTTACTTCTACTTTCGCTGTGTCCGGGTCTGTTTTCTGCCAGATTTTCACTTTTTTTCATTATTTTACTTCTACTTTCGCTGTGTCCGGGTCTGTTTTCTGCCAGATTTTCACTTTTTTTCATTATTTTACTTCTACTTTCGCTGTGTCCGGGGCTGTTTTCTGCCAGATTTTCACTTTTTTTTCATTATTTTTTTCTACTTTCGCTGTGTCCGGGGCTGATTTCTGCCAGATTTTCACTTTTTTTCATTATTTTTTCTACTTTCGCTGTGTCCGGGGCTGTTTTCTGCCAGATTTTCACTTTTTTTCATTATTTTACTTCTACTTTCGCTGTGTCCGGGGCTGATTTCTGCCAGATTTTCACTTTTTTTCATTATTTTTTTCTACTTTAGATGTGTCCGGGGCTGTTTTCTGCCAGATTTTCACTTTTTTTTCATTATTTTTTTCTACTTTCGCTGTGTCCGGGGCTGATTTCTGCCAGATTTTCACTTTTTTTCATTATTTTTTTCTACTTTCGCTGTGTCCGGGGCTGTTTTCTGCCAGATTTTCACTTTTTTTTCATTATTTTTTCTACTTTAGATGTGTCCGGGGCTGTTTTCTGCCAGATTTTCACTTTTTTTTCATTATTTTTTTCTACTTTCGCTGTGTCCGGGGCTGATTTCTGCCAGATTTTCACTTTTTTTCATTATTTTTTTCTACTTTCGCTGTGTCCGGGGCTGATTTCTGCCAGATTTTCACTTTTTTTTCATTATTTTTTTCTACTTTAGATGTGTCCGGGGCTGTTTTCTGCCAGATTTTCACTTTTTTTCATTATTTTTTCTACTTTCGCTGTGTCCGGGGCTGATTTCTGCCAGATTTTCACTTTTTTTTCATTATTTTTTTCTACTTTCGCTGTGTCCGGGGCTGATTTCTGCCAGATTTTCACTTTTTTTCATTATTTTTATCAACTTTAGATGTGTCCGGGCCTGTTTTCTGCCAGTTTTTCACTTTTTTTCATTATTTTTTTCTACTTTCGCTGTGTCCGGGGCTGTTTTCTGCCGTGACTTTCAGCTGAAACACTTGAAAGCTCGTCTGGATCACGACAAACCCGTTTAGGCTGCAGCAGAGCAGAGAGGAAGACGCTTTAACGTTATCAGATCCACGTCTGACAGAGGCCTGCTGGCTTTCAGAAGAGGCCGTAATACGACTAGAGGCCATTAGAGACGCCTTTATTACGTTTGCAGCCCATTGATCTGCTGCCTCGCCGTCATTAAGATCAATGTGTTTGTGAGGACGTCTGCTGCGCTCGGCTCTTATCTGCTGCTGCAAAATATGACAGAATTAGTTTTACTCTTATTGGCCTCAGGGAATCTGATTTTTATCTCTTTTTGTTGTTGCTGGATCATTTCGGACTGATGCAACCTTTGCCTTGTTTCCTTTTTTTACATGTTTAGACCATTTTGTGTTTAGAGTATATTTTAGTTTATTTTTATTATTGTTTTATTTTTCTGTCTTATTTTATCTCATTTAGTTTCATTCAATACAAAAAATAGAACTTTTCTAGCCAACAAGTCATGGTTTTAAGGGTTGGGGTTCAACCCAGAATACTGTTCAAGTTTAACATGTTTATTACACAAATAGTACTTTTTGTCTAAGTACTTGGGCCTTTAAATGGATTTTCCACCAAAATACATCTTTGTAACCAACTAGTTATGGTTTGAAAGGTTTATTCAACTCTCAAATACTCCTTTCTTGCCAAGTACTTACAACTCTAAAAGTGTGTTCCACATAAATAGTACAAGTTATGGTTTTAAGGATATGTTATGCCAAAGACCTGCTACTTCCTGTCCAAGTTTAATTGATTAATTACACAGAAACAGTACGTTCTGTCTCAGTACTTGGACCTATAAATGGGTTTTTCACCAAAATACATCTTTCTAACCAAAAAGTTATGGTTTGAAAGGTTAATTCCACCAAGTTTAATAGTTTTTAATAGGGTTAATTCAACAAGGAATACTAATTTCTGTCCAAGTTTAATAAGTTTACTACACAATAATAGTACTTATTGTTGAAGTACTTGGGCCTCTAAATGGGTTTTCCACCAAAATACATCTTTGTAACCAACAAGTCATGGTTTTAAAGGTTAATTCCACCAAGTTTAATGGGTTTTAAGGGTTAATTCAACAAGGAATACTACTTTCTGTCCAAGTTTAATAAGTTTACTACACAATAATAGTACTTATTGTCGAAGTACGTTGACCTATAAATGGGTTTTCCACCAAAATGCATCTTTCTAAGCAACAAGTTATGGTTTTAAGGGTTAATTTGACCCAGAATGTTACTTTCTGTACAAGTTTGATAGATTTATTACACAAAAACTGTACTTTTTTATCTCAGTACTTGTACTTTTAAACAAAATTTCCACCAAATACATCTTTCTATCCAACAAATTTTGGCTTTAAAAGTTGATTCTACCCAAAATACTCCTTTCTTGCCAAGTACTTACGATCCTAAAAGTGTATTCCAAACAAATAGTGCAACTTATGGTTTTAAGGATACATTACGCCCAAAGCCTACTACTTCCTGTTCAAGTTCAAGAGGTTTATTACACAAAAATGGCATTTTTTATTTTGGTACTTGTACCTTTAAATGGGGTTTCCACCAAAATGCATCTTTCTAACTAACAACTTATGCCTTTCAAGGTTAATTCTACACAAAATATCACTTTCTGCTCAAATCCCTCTAGTTTGAATGGTGTATTAGACTCATAATACTCCTTTATTGCCAAGTACTTGCAATTCTTAAAGTGTATTCAACACAAATAGTACAAGTTATGATTTTAAGGATACATTATGCCCCAGACATACTACTTCCTACCCAAGTTTAATAGGTTTATTTTGCAAAAATAGTACTTTTCGAATGAATAAATTATGGTTTTAAGGTTTAATTCAACCTGGAATACTACTGTCTGTCCAAGTTTAATGGGTTTACTACACAAAAATGGTACTTTTTGTCTAAGTAGTTGCAGTGTTAAATAGAGTTTCCATCAAAATACATCTTTCTAACCAACAAATTATAGTTTTACATTTGAAGTCCACTCAGACTAGTACTTCCTGTCCAAGTTTAAGGGGTTTATTACATAAAACATATGTTTTTGTTTTGTTTTTTTGGTCAAAGAAGTTGTACCTTTAAATGGGTTTTCCACCAAAATACATCTTTCCAACCAAGAAGTTATGGCTTTAAAGGTTCATTCTACCCAAAATAGTATTCTCTGGCAAAATCATTTTAGTTTTACTGGTGGGTTCTATCCAAAATACTCCTTGCTTGCCAAGTATTTACAATTTTTCTAAAAATGCAGTCCACACAAACAGTGCAAGTTATGGTTTTAAGGATACATTACACCCAAGACCTGCTATTTCCTGTCCAAATTATAATAGGCTCATCACACAAAAATAACACTTTCTGCCTTAGTACTTGTACCTTTAAATGGGTTTTCCACCAAAATACATCTTTAGGTTATGGTTTTACAGGCTGATACCTCCCAGAACATGACTTTCTGATCAGGTTTTATGGTATTGAAGGTTTATTCCATGCAAAGCTGTACATTGTCATTTTTCTTTATCTTTTTTTTCCCTGCAGGTCATAAAATTCAGTTCATCCCAGTGGATCCCTGGTAAAAAGAAAAGAGTAAGAGCTTAGCCAGTGGAAGTAACAGTTCCAGCGTCCAGACCGTAAACTCTTTATCAGGACCGAACATTTGGACATTCCTGCTCTCCGTCTTTGTGTTGTGTTTATTTGAGCCGTAAAACATGTTCCAAAGCGACCTGGACCGAGGCCGGATCAACCCCAGGCCCCTTAATGCAGCCCAAACCCCAGGTCTGAACTTTGATGTGGCCTGCTGTTGTTGGTATCAGGGCTTATCACCGCCCGACCCCCAACCACAAGTACCACCTCCAGGACGGCGGTGGACGCTTCATTACGGAGGCTTGTCTCTTTTCTACATGTAGTAGAAATGTAGAGGAAAGGCTTCATCTCTTCTTCTTCTTCTTCGGTTGGTTCCCTCTCCTCTTTTTCTTCTTCTCTGCTCCCCCCGGTGCAGCCTCCCTGATAAGGATGATGGATGAGGCAGAACTGTGGCTCCAGTCGAGGCCGGCGGCTTCCTGGGAGCTCAGAGATACTGAGGGGGAGTTTAGTCGGGTAGGAGGTCGGGGGGGAACAGCTCCATAAAGGGTGTTGCCCCGTTTGGTTTCAGACCAGCGCTGAGGTGAAAGAGGCCAAAAATTCAGTTCAGCTTCAGGACCGCAAGTCTAAGAACTTTGAGTTGATCAAGAACCCCACAGACTGAACTGTGTGATCAGAAAAGTTCCACCTAAATAAGATTTCCTGTTCAAGTACATGAAGATTTAAAGGTTTATTCCATCCAAAATACTGCTTTCTGCCTGAACTTACGGCTTGAAAGTTATTTCTTAGTGCTGTCTAGCCAACAAGTTATAGTTTTACAGGTTTATAAATACTATTTTACGTCCTAGCGCATTTAAGCTTGAATGTTAAATCCACAAAATACTACTGTCAGTTCAAACACGTCTCTTAAAAAGGGTTTGTTTCACCCAAAATATTACATTCTGCCAAGAACTTCAAGTTTTAAAGTTATTAGTAGAACGTTCTATGAGATGTTCCTTCAACAAAAAGCAAAATGTTCTACCTTTAATATATACAGGATGAGTAAAAAAGTAATCACAGGCCTAATTAATGTCTGGGAGATGTTTTGTAAATGTTGGTTTGAGAACGTTCCTTCTTTGTTGTCATGGAACATCATGAGAATGTTTTATAGTAAAACGTTCTATGATGTGTTCCTTCAACAAAAGGTCAAATGTTCCACCTTTAATATAAAGGACTGAGGCCTAAATAACGTCTGGGAAACATTGTTTAAATGCTGGTGTGAGAACGTTCCTCCTTTGTTTTCATAGAACATCATGAGAATGTTTTAATATAGAGAGGATGGAAAAAGTCATCAAGGCCTAAACAACATCTGGGAAACATTTTTTAAAGGTTGGTTTGAGAACGTTCCTTCTTTGTTACCATAAAACATTGTGAGAATGTTTTGTACTAGAATGTTCTATAACAAGTTCCTTCAACAAAAAGTAAAACGTTCTACCTTTAATGTTAAAAGGATGGAGAAAAAAGTGATCGGAGGTCTAAATAACATCTGGAAAACATTTTTAAAATGCTTTTTGAGAACGTTCCTCCTTTGGTGTCGTTATCACTGTGGAAGCGTCTTAAAGTAGAACGTTCTATAATGTGTTCTTTCAACAAAAAATAAAATGTTCCACCTTTAAGATATAAAGGTTGGAACAGAAGAATCATCTGAGGCCTAATAATGTCTAGGAAACATTTTTTAAAGGTAGGTTTCAGAACGTTCCTCCTTTGTTATCATAGAACATTGTGAGAATGTTTGGTAACTAGCATAACCCAGCTGGTAACTTTATTTTTAAAGGTTGTTTTGGGAACGTTCCTTCATTGTTGTCATAGAACACCATCTGACAACATCTTCTGGATAAATTAACGTTCTAGGAACACTACTAGACATCAAAACATTCTTACAGTGTTCTCTGAGCGTTTGATTAAAACATTTTCTTTAAACATTAGAAGTTGAAGGTGATGCTTTGTAATGCTGTGTCCTTTTGTTTGTGGAAACTTGTTGGACTAAATAAAGACGTTCCGTGTCGGTTCTAACCAGAGGCCAGAGAACCGTGATTACAGTAATGATTTGTTTGTGTTTCAGGAAGACAGACGGAGAACTAATTTACTGCTGAATAAAAAAGCGACGGCTGCTTCCAGGAATCCATTTCCGTCATGAATCAGACCAGATAGTGGTTCCCAAACAAAGCGAGGTTCTGTTTACCGACGGAACAATCACAGGACGACGAAAACCGCAAATAAACATGAAAAATCTGATCAGTTCTGCCCAGAACATGAACATGATCAGAACTTTTTAATTCTTATTCAGCTAAAATCAGCAAAAATCTTAATATTTGACAGATGTTTGTTGTTATTTCATGGAAAATTGTATTAAGGATTGATAAACAGCAAATAAATTAATATAAATAAACATGCTCACTGTAAAAAAAAATCAAACTTAAAAGCAATAAAAGAGACCAAAAGTGGAAAGAAAGTCAAAAATCTGTGTTTTTACAAATATAAAATTCGTCTTTTATCACATTTGATTGTCAAATTGCACTATTTTACTCCATTTTATTTGGTCAAAGACATCAGTATTTTACAGATATTTGCTGCTGTCTAAAAAATAAGCATTTGTATTAAGGATTGAAAAATAGTAAATAATTTTAAAAGTATTATTTTACAGATGACTGGTAAATTTACATTAATTTACATGTTAATCTTTAAAAAATTAAATCATGAATAAAATTTAATTACTTTATATTATTTAACCATAAAATTCAATATTTTTATTTTATTTTATTAGGTAAAAAAAATAAAAAATGAAGTTTTTATGTAAGTTAAGGATTGAGGTATTCAAGTTTTTCCTGTTATTTGAAGTTAAAAAATCTTTATATTAAGGATTAAAATGATCAATCTTAATTGTTCATTTCCCGTTTTGTTAAATCACAGAAATTATCTAGAAGAATTACAGAAAAATATTAATTAATTAAACATGGCAAAGTTATCAATAAAGTCCACATAAAAAATATGTATTTTTTATAAACATTTTGTTCTTTTACAATGTTTGACCATAAAATTATACTATTTTTACTGTATTTACATCAGAAAAACATTATTTTCCTACTTATTTTTTAGTATTTTTTCCTGCAGTGCGCTTACACCTCAGCGCTGTCAGCCAAAGGACAGCTTTTATTTCCCAGAATGCCTCTGTAAGGTGCACGGCGATGATTTAAGGCTGTTTATCGGCGCTCGCTTAAACATTTACGTTTCAGTTCGAGGTGAAGCCGAGAAGAGAAATGTGTCCGTGAGGGACGATTTAACGCCGTCTGACGTTTACAAGAAACCCGCAGCCGACCGAGGCGTCACGGAGCTTTCTGGAAGGTCGCCGGCGGAAGTCCGTCGCTTCTCCGCCCCGCTGCCATTTTTCAAGGCCTTGTTTTGATCCAGTTTTTTAATGAACACAATCCTTCACTGGAGGCAGGTCCAACGGAGGCTGTGGCTTTAAATAACGGAGCGTTTCTCCACGGGTTCATAAGCTCTGATGTTCTTCGCTCCTCCTCTGTTCTTTTATTGGTTCTCTGGTGTCTTTTGTAGAACTTTTCCATCTTCGCTGTGACCCGCTAAAAGGAAAAGTTCTAGAAACATCATGACAGAGTTCTGGACTTCATTCCGGACGTTCTCCACAGACGTTCCTCAAGCGTTTGCCAAATGTTGCTTTAAGAACATCCTTCCCTTGTTTTCGAAGAATGATTTACTGTTTAGATTGTGACACCTGGATGGATGTAGAACTGATCTGATTGTTTTGAGTCTCATTTTTCTTATTTTTGTCTGTTTTTTCTTGTTTTCTGCTCATCTGTCATTTTTTGTCTCCGTTCTGTGATTTTACATCATTTTTTTGTCGTTTTCTTTGTCTTTGGGACAGTTTTTTTCTCACTGTGGTTATTTTGTTTGTTGTTTTTATGATTTTGTTTCTCTGTTTCTCTGTTTTGTGTCTCAATTTTTGGCGTTGCGTGTCATATTTATCTTGCTTTGTGTGACTTTGTCTCATGTTTTTCTTGTTTTGTGTCTGGATTTTGTCATTTAGTGTCACGTTTTGATCCTTTTAGGTGTTTTTGAGACAGTTTTGTCTCTTTATGACATCAAACTATGATACATCTCATAATGTTGATACTCAAAGCTGGTTATAGACTGTGACACCTGGATGGATTTAAACTGATCTGGTGTCAGTTTCTACCAGAACTCAGATGTGATTCTCCTCCTAAATGTCCTGGTTCTATCTGCTGGACTGATGAAGTTCTGAGGCTCAGAAATGATGGAAAAAGTCCATTAAAAAGTGATAAATCTGGACCCATCTCTATGGTGGGTAACAATGTGAAGGTTCATGGGTAATTTTTCTACAATTTTGAATCACTTTTGGTCATTTTGTGTAATATTGTGATTGCTTTGCTTCTGTTTGTGATTAATTTGCATCAAATTTTGATGGTTTTCTGTCATATTTTTGGTGATTTTGTTTCGTATTTTAGTTGGTTTGGATCTTTTTGTGTTCATTCTGCATCATTTAAACAACTGCCATACTGGGATCCATCCCATAATAGAGACGATCACAGTTAGTTGTAGAGAAAATGAACAGAAACCAGATTTAGTGTTTAGACTGAGACACCTGGATGTAAAACTGATCTGTGTCAGTTTACACAATAAAAGTGTTTTCTCATTTAAACGTGTGAGCTTTTATCACACGTTTGAACCTTTAATAATCCTAATATTTGTACATTAAACAGCCTTGAAAGAGACAGAAAACAAGAAATTAATACTTTAACACAGTTTTTTTTTTTGTTTTCATTTTACAGATTTTCCATGGTTTGTTAAATTATATAAAATAATTTGTGGAATCACAAAGAGAAAGTATTAATTTAAATTCAAAACCGAAAAATAAATAAAATAAATAACATTTATTTAAAGTAAACAAATAAATCATTTTAATTTGTTCTTTTGACTGGAAAAGAAAAAAAATTCTTGACAAAATAATAATTTTTCTTTTATGACATTTTATTATCAAATTGCACAATATTTACTGCATTTTAATTAATAAAAAATAAATCAGTATAATACAGATTTTTTTTACAGCTGTTTAGATATTAAAAGTCTAAAAATAGTTACATGTTAATCCTGAAAAAAAATTATAAATAATGATTAGGAAATCTATATTTTCAGAAAAAATATTAATTCTTTTATATTATTCAACGATAAAATTAATAAAATTCTAAATATATATTTGCCAAAAATCTAAGTAATAAATTTGATAAATATATATTTGTCAAATTTAATAATTGAGAAATTGTGAATTATTTTACTTTGTCAGTTTTTAACTCAAGTTTTTGATTATTATTTTATTTAATTAAATAATTTACTCTAAGTAATCTGTAAAATCACAAACAAAATTGAATTTGGGGCTAAAACCAAAACAAAAAATTAAATAAATAAAAAAATGATCTTCATTTGTTATTTGCCCATAAAATTATATTTTTATTAAATATAATTTTTTGTTTTTAAATCTGGTGACAATGCTTTAAAAAAAGAAACAAAAAAATCCACAATTTTTGTTTGTTTGATTGCTGTCAGCATTTGCCAGATTTGTACCGTTTTAAAAAATGTATTTATTCATTTGTTTCACAGCGCATCGTCCAAATTAAAACCAGATCAAGCAGAACCAACTGTGTTCTAACTTCTATGGATTTCATGCCGAGCTGCTGCATCCAGAAGTGGTTCTGTGGAGAACCAGAGGAGAACGTAGCCGGTGGAGGGCTGGAGGAGGCGACGTGAGACGGGGAGATGACAGGAGGAGATGAGGTGAGGAACGAGAGCCGTGGGAAACAGCCGGAGGAGGAGGAACCTTCAAACGTGTGACCTCTGAAGGCCTCTACAGGAACACAGGTGGAACTACAAAAACAAACCAGAGCTGGAGGAACGTTCTCAGAAAGTTCTCCTAATGTTCTCAGCAGGAAGCCTTCTTTTAGTTCCCAGAGTTCTTCTTCCTCAAGGCAGGATTACTGAAGATGTTCTGATATTATTAGAACATTCTACAGTGAGAACATCATTCCTTTATTATCTGGTAACACTGTGGAACATTACAGGAACGTTTTATGGCTTCTACAGTGTGTTCCCTCAACGACATCCTCAGAACATTATAGCCAGAACGTTCCACCTTTGTCACTGAATCACCTGACAGGAACGTCTCAGTAGAAACATTCTGTCATAGAAAGTCTTGATAGCATCTTAAAAATGTTTTGAGAACGTTCCATTGAGACTGATTTATCATTGTGGAACCATCTCACAGTAGAATGTTCTATAAAGTGTTCCCTCAACAAAAAGGCAAAATTTTGCATCTTGAATGTGTCGATTTGTAGCGATTTCCTACCGTTCCTGATGTAAGAAAACTTTGTAGAATTATGACAAGTTTTTATAGAAGAACATTCTATTCTGTTCCTTAACAGCATATTATCCATGGAACATTCCAGCCAGAATGTACTGTTCTAAAGGAGTCCATCAGGACAACGTTTTTAGAATGCTGGTTTGAGAACATTCTTTCTTTATCACAGAACATCATCTAAATTTATGACATCGCATTAAAAAATCTTCCTAGATTTTATCATGGATGTAAAAAAGCATTCTATAATGTGTTCCAAAATGTTCCAACCTTGGAACGTCTCAAAACGTTCTGTCATTTGAGGCCTCGATACCATCTGGAAAACATTTCTTCAGCATCCTCTGAATGTTAAAATGTTCTGCCTTAGTTCCCTTTCAACCTCAAAGGAACATCTCTGGAAGATCTGAAAAGATTCTGAGAACATTCTGTAGAGTTCTAGAAATGTTCTCAGCTGGAAGTTTTTGTTTGTTTGTTTGTTTTAGTTCTCAAATGTTCTTCTTGAAGGCAAGAGAAAAATCTTGAAGAATGTTCCAAAAATGTTTGGTTATGAGTCTGATCGTTGGACGGTTCTTCTCCTGTCACCTGTAATCTCGATAACATCTAGAAAACGTTTGTTGAGTGTTCCACTGAGAACATTCTTTCCTTGCTACCATGGAACACAGCCTGACCGCATCATCCAAATGTATTAAAAGAGAACGTTTGGAGTTAAAAGTTCTGCCTTAGTTCCCTTTCAACCTCAGAGGAACATCTTTGGAAGTTCTCTAAGCATTCTGACAACATTCTGCAGAGTTCTAGTAATGTTCTAAGCTGGAAGTTTTGTTTTGTTTTAGCTTTCAGAATGTTCTTCTTGAAGGCAGGAGAACAATCTTTTAAAATGTTTTAGAAATGTTTGGTTATGACTGTGATTGTTGGGCGGTTCTTCTTTTCGATCGCCTGCAGTCTCGATAACATCTAGAAAACGTTTGTTGAATGTTCCGTTGAGAATGTTCTCTCTTTGCTACCATGGAACATAACCTGACATTATCCTGATAAAAGTTCTCTCTTAGTTCACTTTTACATCACAGGAACATATTTTGAAATATTCTTAAAACATTCTGAGAGCGTTCTTGAAGTGTTCCAGCAATGCTTTCAGCTAGAAGTTTGCTTGTTTTTTGGTTCCCAGAATGTTCTTCTCAAAGGCAGGAGAACGTTCTCTGAAGAAGTCCTAAAAGGTTTGGTTATCACATTGTTAAACCGTTGTGCCCTAACGTTCTCCAAAGGTTTTTCGTGTGTTGATATGCTATCATGTAATTCAGAAAACATTAGTCGAATGCTGCTTTGAGAACGTTCTCCTTTGTTCTCATGGAACCGAACAGCATCCAGCAGATCTCCTCTGAATGTTAAAATGTTCCGTCTTGTTTCACTTTTAACCTCACAGGAACATTTTTCAAAATAAGAAATATCCTCAAAACATTCTCTGAACATTAGACTCAAACTTTAACAAATATTAGAACTTGTTCCAAGCATTGTGGGAACGTTCTACAGAGTTCTAGTGACATTTTTGGTTGTTTTCAAGTTCCCAGTGATATCTGAGTTCACGTTTACTCTCACAAGAACATTATTTGAAAAAACAAATACTGTTTTCTGAAGTTAGAAGTTCAAACTCTTATAAGTTAGAACTTGCAGAGACCGTTAGCCAACATTGTGGGAACGTTCTACAGAGTTCTAGTGACATTTTTGGTTGTTTTCGAGTTCCCAGTGATATCTGAGTTCACTTTTACTCTCACAAGAACATTATTTGAAATGACAAATATTGTTTTCTGAACGTTGATTAAAAGTTAGAACGAGTAGAGACCGTTAGCCAACATTGTGAGAACGTTCTGCAGAGTTCTAGTGATGTATTGTTGTTGTTGTTCTTCTTCTTGTTTAGAGTTCCCAGTAACGTCTGAGTTCACTTTTACTCTCACAAGGACATTATTTGAAAAAACAAATACTGTTTTCTGAAGTTAGAAGTTCAAACTCTTATAAGTTAGAACTTGCAGAGACCGTTAGCCAACATTGTGGGAACGTTCTCTGCTATCTTGGATGTAAAAAATGCAGTTTGAAGATAAATCCAGCAGCCAAATTAAATCTGAACTCAGCGGATCTCATTAGAACCGACAGAGGAAGAAGAAAGACGTGACCTGGCGAGCAAACCGCAGAGAGCAGCAGCAGCCACTTGTTTCTGTTTATTTCAGCTTCGTGTTGTTTGTCTGATGGAACCGACATCAAAGAGGAACCCAACGTCTGAGACGGATCGCTGGTGGGTTTTTTCCCCCGTTTTTTCTTTCCTCGTTCTCTATCTCAGTAACTCGGGGGAACATGGAAGCTGTGTGACCCCGGGTGATTTATCGGGACGTTTCTCTTTTCTCCTGAATGACTGGTATGTAGAAAGACTCTGGAGAGCCGGACCCCCCCTCCATGAGCTATTAGGCCTCCCTGTCCTCCCCCGGTGGAGAGGCAGATAAGAGAGAGCTGAAGCTGAAGAGAGGGAGAGACGTCTCTGTATCCACCGGCAGGCCTCTTGTTCTCCTCCTCTCCCTCCTTTGAGCTTGATTAGCCGCCAGGCTTAAGAGGCTCGTTATCAAGGCTGGAGACGATGGAAGTTCATCGGCCGCGAGGTTTGACTGATGGAGGCTTCTTCTGGGCCGGTGGAGGAAGTGGCGAATATCTCCGTGACTGATGTGGAGCTTCGGTCGAATGCGGTCAGCTCATTCGTATCCGAAGCCGAAGGGACTCCAACATGTCTGCTGGCTGGTTCTCATTCAGTCACATGACTCCTCTGAAGAATGAAAGAAAAAGACGGCTCTTACCCAGGGTCACCTCGAACCCCAAAAGTCCTGAGAACGTTCTTACAACACCGGCTACAAGTCCTAATCATGTCTTAAAGATTTAATTTAATGTTCAGGAAACTTTTTAATAGTATTTAAAGGTCTAAAAATGTTTAGAACATCTTTAGTTATCCTGCCTTTATGAAGAACAGTCTTGGAACAAAAACAACCTAGCTTGGGATTAGCCTAACCCCCGGAGAGCCAGCTGGCAGAGAACGTTCCTACAACATTAGCTAACATGTCTACAACTTCTAATCATGTCTGAAGGTTTTAATTTAATGTTAAAAAGCTTTTTAATGGTATTTATCATTTCAAATGTTCCTGAGAAGTGGAACATGAACTAAGACAGAACATTCAGATAATGTTTGGAAGATGCTGTCAGATTATGTTCTATGATAACAAAGGAAGAACGTTCTCAAACCAGCATTCTAAAACTGTTTTCCAGATGTTATCTAGACCTCAGATGATTTTTATAAAATATTCTTGTACTGTGATGTATTAACAAAGGTGGAGCATTCTTCCTGCACTGTTCTGAGGTTTTTGGGGATGTTTTTCTGTAAAACATATCTCACAATGTTCCATGATAACAAAGAAAGAACGCTGATTAAAAATAGTTTTTCTGTTGTTTTTGAGTCCTCAGATGACTAAATTTTTTTTACAGAACGTTTTATAACATTCTTGAAACATGATATTACAGGTAGAACATTTTGCTGTTTAGTGGAGGGAACCTATTATAGAACGTTCTTGATAACAAAGGAAGGATGTTCTTACTGCAATTTTAAAAAAAATATTTTCAAGATGTTACTGAGTCCTCAGATGTCATAAGGTTCTTTAAAAGATGTTCCTGTCATACTAACTAAAGTGGAACATTCTGCTTGCAATGTTCTGAGGATGTTTGAGGGATGTTGTTGAGGGAACACATTCTGGAATCTATAGAATGTTCCACAGTGCGACATGATAACGTTTGATCATAACAGTATTAAATGTTGTCACCAAACATCTTTAGAATGTCCTTATTTATCCTGCTTTTAAGAAGAACATTCCTTTGTTTTTTTCTTTGTGTCCTGTCCGGCAACAGAGCAGGCAGAATGAGGATCTGGCTGCTGCATTGTGCCACACAAGTTTGCTTTTCCAAGGGGAGTTTATAAGTATAAGACTCCCCTTGATACTGTACAGTAATTTATTTAGTTTGAATACTTGTTGATTAGTTAAATATACATAAGTTTGCCGGACCTGACAGGGGAAAGGCAGGAAGAAAGAAACGAGAAAAGGAGAAAAAAACAACAACAAGAGGGGATAGTGAAGAGAAAAGGAAGAGTGCAAGAATACAATTATCTTTCAATTGAAACCGACACAACAGATAACAAGCTAGTACACCTTAACAAAGACACACCGGAACGCATCCTACGGGTTTTGTTAGGAAACACAGCTAGTAATTATTCAAATCATCTATGTGAAACAAACAAACTGAGGAAACATGTCTTTTAATATTCTGGCACCAGGACAAACTTAACACCCCCCAAGACAACATGGTTGCTATGTTCACATGCAGAGTACGGTGCAATTATGACTGTGATCATGCAACTATGACCTCTGACCTCCGTGAAGGCCAGAAGCGGGCCCGAGAGCCCACAAGACCCAGGCGAGCCGGCAGCAATCCCAGAGCAGAGATCCGAGCCACCAAACCACGAGGACGACCACGGACCGGCCCGGAAGGGGGCAGAGGGAGAACCCGGCCAGGACCCCCAGCGTCCAGCGGGGCCGGGAAGAAGAAAATTCCCATGACAACATCACTAGAACTCTGCAGAACCTTCTCAGATCATTTTTTAGAACATAACCAATGCTGTTGTGGAGGACTCTCACTCTGGAGTTGGGCGTTCCTGTTCAGAAAGTTCCTCATTTCATCACACAAGAGGCCACTTGTTGAATTTCTCTTTAGCAATCAGTTAAGTGTTCTTTTATCTTATCTCGCTGAGAACGGGGCAACTTCTGAGGCCAGTGGCTCCGTCCAACCCAGTCTCCATAAAATGACATTCCTGTAGAACCCACCGTTACTTCACAGCAGCTACGTTCTATAAGGGTTAAGATGGAACCTTTTAACATTGACAGAATGTTTGGAGGATTATGTTCCATCATAACAAAGACTGTTAAAGCAGCATTCAAAAAACCTTTGTTAAGATGTTATCAAGACCTCAGATGACAGAACGTTCTTTATAAGATGTTTCTGTTGTGATATATTAAAGTGGAACATTTTGCCTGTTTGTTGAAAGAACGTATGACAGAACGTTCTTCTGTAAAAATATTTCCACAATAATAGAATGGAGAATGTTCCAAAGAAACATTCAGAAAATGTTTTCAGATGTTATCAAGAACTCAGATGTTCTTTTTAAGACATTCCTGTAATCTGATATAATAACAATGGTGCAACATTCTGGCTGCAATGTTCTGAGGATGTTCTGGGGATGTTTTTAAGGGAACACATAATAGAATCTACAAAATGCTCCCATAATGTTCCACGGTAACAAATGAAGAACATGCTCGGTGCAACATTCAGTTTTGAGAACGTCAGGGCCTAACGTTCTAACAGTGTTTTCACTAAACTTTTTTAGAACGTACACTGCTATCTGTTTTGGTTGTGGGTCATTAAACGATAATTGAAACAAAAGCTACACTAAAAAAAAAACAACCTTAGCTTGTATCATTGTGGAAACATTTTAAAGAAAAATGTTCTATAAGTTCCCTCAACAACATCCCCAAAACATCCTCAGAACATTGCAGCCAGAACATTCCATCTTTGTTCGTATATCACAGAACAGGAACATCTTATAACGTCTCGATAACATTTTGAAAACATTTTTTCGGTATTTGACAGAAAAACGTTCTACAATGACTTCAAAAATCCTCAAAGCGTTGCAGGCAGAATGTTCCAGAACAGGATCATCTCATAAAGAACATTCTATCATCTCAATAATATCTTGAAAACATTCTTTGAGTGTTTCATTGAGAACATCCTTCTTTTGTTATCACTGTGAAGAACATTTTGTAAAGCGTTCCCTCAACAAGAAGGCAAATTGTTTACAGGAACTTTATAAAACATTCTTCATAACATTGTGGGATTTTTAAAAAAAATTTAGAAGAATGTTCTATAATGCATTCCTTGACATCATCCCCAAAACATCCACAGAACATTGCAGGAAGAATGTTCCACATTTTTTACTATATCTGGAAATCGTTTTTTGTAATGTTGGTTTTAGAACGTTCTTACTCTGTTATCACAGAACATCATGTGTATACATGAAGACATTCTCTAAATGTTGTCATTAAAACATTATATTTTACCTCACTGGAACATTATCAGAAACAAAAATATTCTTCAAACATTCAATTAAAGCATTTTCTTTAAAGGTGACTAGAACTTGTAGGTGATGTTCTCCAGTGATGCGGAGCGTTCCGTGCCAGCTGGGTCAGCGTGTAAACATTCCCAGCCTCCAGAATCCGTCTGTCTGCTGGGGGTGATGCATCTGTCCGGCCTTTTGTTTACTGGCCCAAGAATGTTAAGAACACGAGCTCCAACCTGAGTGGACGTTTATGAGAATGGGGAACCCAGTGGAGAACGTACGGGTGGGCGGGCTCAGGAGCACCGTCTCAATGCTGGTAATGATCCGGCGGTGCGACGTGGATCTGGTGAATATTGCACGCTGTTTAGTCTACCAATCACAGCGGTGACAAAGAGTCTAGGTCTGGGGAGGTGAAGCCAGGGGCCGGGGGGTGGGGGAGGGTCAGGGAGCTGCAGGAACCCAGCGGAGGGAACGTTCCCCCAATGCTGGCCGACAGAACCGACCTGTTCTAATGATTAGGTGAAGAAAATGTTTCAATCAAGTGTTCAAATACTTCCAGTGATGTTCCTATAAAGTTAGTACGATGTTCTGACGTTGACATTCAGGAACACAGATGATGTTCCACGATAATGTAAGAACGTTCTCAAATCAACAATATTTTACAGATGTATCGAGGCCTCAGATGAATTTTTTACGTCACTGTGATGTAACAACAAAACTTTTCTGTCGCAGTGTTCTGAACATATGCTGGTGATTGAAGAACTCTTTTCTATACAACATTCTCACAATGTTCCATGACATCAAATGAAGAACGTTCTCTATGTTTTCCAGATGTTTTCAAGGCCTCAGATGAATTTTTGTCCTTCACTGTGGTATAATAACAAAGGTGGAACATTCCACCTGCACTGTTCTGAAAATGTTTTGGGAATGTTCTCGAGGGAACACATTAGAGAACTCTCTTCAGTAAAACATTCTCACAATGTTCCATGATAACAAATCAGGAACGTTCTCAAATCAACAATCAATGTTGTGTTTTCCAGATGTTATCGAGGCATCAGATTCATTTTTTCCGTTTTTGTGATATAATGATGAAGGTGGAACATTCAGGCTGTTATGTTCCCAGGGTGTTTTGTGGATGTTGTTATGGATCAGTTAGTTTGTAAAACCACATGTGGTGTGAACAAACTAAAAGTAATGCATCATTTAACTCTAAATATCTACTGCCAAATGTGATTTCATAATCCTGTAACGTGTCATATTACCATCCTCATGCTACATGGACACACGTGACAGCTAGCTAACATCGTACATTCCCCTCTGAAGTATTGGAACAGTGAAACAATCCCTTTATTGTCGCCGTAGACTGAAAACATTTGGATTTGAAATCAAACAATGAATATGAGATGATAGATCAAGATTTCAGCTCATTTTCAGGTATTTAGGTCAGTTTATAATTTTTGTACCATAGTTGACATTTTTGCTGTTTTTAGGCCTAAAATCAACTTTTTTTTATAACCAAACACCATATGGCATTTTTAGAGACAGATTCTTCTAAATAATATACACACAATAAGTAAAACTGAAATGTCAATTATTTCTAAAGATATTGTAGTAAACCTGTTGACTACTTTATATTAAATAAGTCAGAAAGCCTTGGAGTCTGGCCAGTCTTTTCTTCAGGAGGAAATGACATCATGTGGAGCAGGTCATGTGATCTGGAATTAACACACTTCCTGGAGAGGTGTTTTTGTAATGGGGAACTTAATGGAAAGTGATTTCTCAGACACAGATACAATTTGTTATTTTGTGTTATAAAATAACACAAATGACCACAGAAAGACACAGAATTACTCAATGAGACACAAAGTTATCACATAAAGAGACAAAACGACCACAAACAGACTGATAATGACCAAAAATGACCACAGAGAGACACAAACTGACAGAAAAACACAGAACGACTCAACGAGACACACAATTATCATATAAAGCCACAAAATGATGAGGGACACACAAAATGACCACAAAACACCTAAAATGGCCACAAAATGCACAAAATAACCACATAAATGCACAAATAACCACAAAAATGCACAAAATAACCACAAAAATGCACAAAATAACCACAAAAATGCACATAATGATCACAAAAATGCACATAATGACCACAAAAATGCACAAATAACCACAAAAATGCATAAAATGACCACAAAAATGCACAAAATGACCACAAAAAGACCTATAATGCCAACAAAACAATCTGAAAATGACCAAAAAGGAAACAAAAGAAGTACAAAGACACACAAAATGAATGACAAAAACGAGACATGAAACGACAAAAACAAGAAAAACGAGACACAAAACGACAAAAATGTGACATGAAATGACAAAAATGAGACATGAAATGACAAAAATGAGACACAAAATGACAACAATGACAACTTTAAAAAAAACAAACTAAAAACTATTTCTGAATCAGCTCATTTTATTGTTTTTTTAGCTAACTGGAAATTGGTTGTTATTAAATTCAAACAGTTATTTGGTGACATTTTAGTGATATCCAGTCACTTTTTATTAATAAATAAGTATTTTCATAATAAATAATTGTAGAGTTTTTAAAGGCATGATCATAATGAACATAAAAACATTAATTAGTTTTACTTTTAATAAAAATATATGCAGATGTATCTAATGGACTTCATCAGTCCCTCAGTTATAGATTGATCCATTTACATGTGGCTCTCACAGATGCTGCATAAACATAAACACAGATCTATTTAAGTGTTAAATATTCCATTTACACTGTTTTATTCTGGGTCTTTATGGATGATGCTTCTTTATGCTAAATGTTTCCCTTTCCTGTTTCTGTCAACTGAACATCTGACTGCTGTTTTCTTTTGAAGAAACTAGAAACTGTAAATTGAATCTAAACATCAGCAGAACTCTGGTTTTTAAATGCATCTCCATGCAGCGAACGAAGCAACTGGTGAGGAGTCGCTTGTTTCAGTGAAGACAACACAACCGGCCTGACTTCAAACAACACTTAAGCCGCTCTGAATCTGTCTTCTAGGACCTGTTCAGCCGAGCAGAGAACAACAGTCTGCTGGACCGGGTGGAGGACTCACAACAAGGAGTGGTGTGAAAATGTTCTAGTCCAAAAGACCACCATTCAGCAGCTCACCAAAAACACCACCGACCTAGAGGCCTGCATCCAGAAGCTGTCTGAAAACACCGCAGATCAGGAGGTAAACATCCAGCAGCTGTCTGAAAACACCACCAGTCAGGATGCTCAGAGCCAGGAAGTGTCTGCCCACCTCAGATCTGAAGAGGAGGAAAATAAAACTCTGTGGGGCAAATCAAATATTTGACCACGGAGCTTGAAAAATCCAAGAAATCCACCATGGACTGGAAGGATTTATACCACAGAGAGAGATCTGCATGCAGACAAGAATCAGCTGAATGGTTTGAGCTGAACCTAAGAGGACTGATGGTTGACAATCAAAAGCAGCTGAAGAAAGAGTTCAGCGAGCTGCAAGCAAAATATGAAGAACTGCAACGAGCGCTGGAGACGCTGCTCAGAGAGAAACAGCAGCAACGACCACAGGAGGAGATGTGGTCTCTGCAGCAGAGCTTCTTTGAGCAGACAGAAATCATCAGAAGTCTGCTGGATGAGGAGCTTCACATGAACAAAACCATCAGGATCATGGAAGAAGCTGCTTCAGAGACAGAGAGGTCCTTCTAGGAGGACATGGAGGAGCTCAGACATGAACTCCTCCTTCAGAGCTCTCCTGCTGAGGATGATGACGATGTTGTCGACCTGGTAGAACATGTAGACCTTCTTAACCAGGAGCTGGAGCAGATACAGCTCTGGGCTGAGGATCAGAGCGATCCAGAACTAGACGGAGAGAAGACGTAGACGTCGACTCCACAAACAGCTGAAGAAAGCTAGGAAGCAGCTGCAGACGGAGCAGAGAAGCAAAGATCTGCTGCTGGACTCATCGAACCAATTGGAGACTCCATCGTATGAATCAGTCCTTCAGGACAGCATCACTGAGACACATCCGGACAAACCTACAAGGTCTGGATGTAAGCAAGAAAACCAAACGAACACGGCTCAAGATAAAAAAACAAAGAAGAAGAAGAACAAACAAAGAGCCTTTAAAACAGAAGTGTTCGTCGTGAGCATCTCTGGATTAAAGAACGTTTGGATGCAGTTAGGAAGTAGAAGAAACAGCAGAGAGCCATGAGAATAACCGTGTTTGACTTTTTGATCAAAGACAAGAAGTGGGACGGTGGAGTTTAATGACACCGTTCTTTGTTTTTCTTAAAGGATATTCTAAGAAACAGTCATAGGAAAAAAATGTCACTAAAAAAGTATCTGATGTATATAAATGATGTAATTATTATTGTGTAGAAAAAATACTAAGATAGAGTCGATCACAGTCGTGGTAGTTGGAGTAAACTACATTTAGTGGAGAAGGAGTTACTGAGAGATGTAATTCAGTAGATGAAGCCTAAAAATCTTCATCTGAAACGTCAGAAATCTCCACCGTTCTCTCAAATAACCCACTACTTCTAAACACATGAGGCCTAAAAGGACAATTCCAGTTTAAATTAACCCGCTAAATTCAAGTTTATTTGTATAAATACATGAAGATATAGGTTCCCAGATAGCAAACTATGGGTGAATCAATGTTGAATCTATGTTGAGACCTAACGTCGAAATTATACAGAAAGCGCAAGGTTGATAAAATGTTGAGTCAACGTTTGCTTTTCAACCATAAATCACACTTTACCCAGATAGCAAAAGATGTTTAATCAATGTTGAATTAGGGTTAAGAAGGTTGAATTGTGGTTACGGTTGAAGACTGATGGTTGGATCAACGTTGATTCAACAACATTTTGTCAACATTGAAGTTTGTGTTTAAAAGATACCATTGAATCTACGTTGTATTTTGGTTTAATTAAAATGTTTGACAGGTCAATGTTTAATTAATGTTGAATCTATGTTTGCAAACATGTAATCTATGTAAGCAAACGTTGACTCAACATTTTATCAACCTTGCGCTTTCTGTATAATTTCAACGTTAGGTCTCAACATAGATTCAACATTGATTCACCCATAGTTTGCTATCTGGGGTAGAGACAATCAACAGAGAAAGTGCCGGTTTATTTCCTGTCTCCTCTCTGTCATTTTGTGTCTTATTTGTCATTTTGTTTCTTGTTTTTGTCATTCGATGTCTTATTTTTGTCGTTTACATCATCAAACAGTTCTCCTAAAGAATGTGTAGAGCAAAGCTACATCCTCTCTTCTATTTTTCATCTTTTCATCCATTGTCAGTCTTGATTGAATGTCTCACTCTGCCTCATATTATCAGGATCAGACTCATTCTTTGGACTGTTTTCCATCAGTGGTCAGCAGTAACAGCTAGCTAAATATCAAGCTTCTACTGCTGAGAAAAAGATCACATTAGCATGGATTAGCAACCCTGTTCAGTTCTGGAATGATCCACAAACTCTCAGATTATAGCCTGAAAAAACAGTGATTTGAATTCAAAACTTCTGCGACGTTCAGCTCTGCAGCTCATCTTCAATTTAAAGCTGTAAAATGACAGAACAATCCAAAGTGATTCAAATGCTCATAATGGTTCTTAAAACCAAAGATGACCGATTTTTAATCATATAAACCAGCAAATGTTTAAATTTGATGCTGGAGAAAGAAATTTTGTGGCATTTTTGCTCGATAAATGATTTCAAAATTGAAATTGATCGATTATTGTAGTACTATATTGAACCATGTGAGCCTTTATTTAAAAGAAAAAAATGTGTATATTCAGAGTTAAAATGGTAAATAACATTTTGACAGTTATTTTAAAGATTTTCCTTCTTAAATGACAAATAGTATCTCACAAAAAATGGTAATTCACATGTTAAGTGTAGAAAGAAAAAGGCCAAAAGTACAGACATTGTGCACTTAAAAAATAGATTTATTTACAGTATGACGGTAAAACTACTGTCTTTTTCAGTTTTACAGATCTTGGCCATTTTTTTCAAACACTACAGTAATCCACTGTTATTTATAGATTTTTCTGCCATCCTTGCTGCTAGATTTTCATTTTTTTTCTGTGATTTTTAAAAATAGTGTATGACTTCCAAAAAGGAATGCAAAACTTGATCCAAAAATGGTTTGTATTTATATTTCTCTCACATTCTGATTAAAAAAATCTACAAAAAATTAAGCAAATGTCAGTTCTAACACTTCAAACAAGACAAAAAACTGTTGAAATGGACTGACATCCAGTCCAGTGGTTGTTAATTAGCTCAATCACTGAGTCATGAGTGATAATTTATTGATTTTACACCCATTAAACCAACATCACAATCGATTCAAAGCAACGCAAGAAGACTAAAAATGCAAACTATGGGCTTTGGAGCGAGGCGGGAGACCTGTTAATGTTGGCAGCATCGTTCAATGAAAGATGCTGCCAAGCAAATTAAATAAAAAATGTGTTTATGGCGTGTTTCTAGGCCAAATGAATGAGGTAACTTCTCTGGCTCTGACACTAAACAAGGCCCTCATTGGCATCTAACACAAGAGTTATAGATCTTATTCACTCTTTCAATGAACCTTGAGATGCACTTAGAGGTTGTTTGCAGCGGCCATATATCAGCTGTAAGAACGGAGGAGCTGTCATGAGCTGGACTCTCACTGCTGCCCCCTAGTGGACGAAGGCGTCACCACGTTTACAGACCAGCAGGATCACACAACCACTCATCTACCCAAAGTCAGCAGCAAAATAAGATCTATGTAGAGTTTGAAGTGGATGAAACCACCGAAACCATAACTGGTTAGTTTGGAAGTAACGTTTTGGATGGAGGAGACCTTTAAACTATCATTTGTTCATAAGTGAAGGACTATTTGTGCTGAACACATGTTTAAAAATGGAAGTACTTGGACAGAAAGTAGTATTTGGGGTAAAATACACCTTTAAAATCGTAACATGAACTATTCGGGAAGAATAAAGCTTTAAAACTACAATTATTTTGACAGAAGATAATATTTTGGGTGTAATAAACCTTTTAAAATACAAATAATTAAACAGAAAGCAGTATTCTGGCTATCAGTAACCTTCAAAACTTGAAGTAATTTGGTAGAAACAAGTATTTTGGTTGGAATACAATTTTCAAAACTATAAATTCTTGGACTGAAAGTAATATTTTGGGTAGAATAAAACTTCAAAACTTCAGATACTTTGACAGAAAGTCGCGTTTTGGATTGAAGAAACCTTTAAAACCATAAATTGTACTATGTGGGTAGAACAAACCTTTAAAACTACAAGTACTCGAAGAGAAAGTATTATTTTGGTCAACATGAACCTTTAAAACTGGAAGTACTTGGACAAAAAGTAGTATTTTGGATAGAAAAAAACCTTTAAAATCATAATATGGACTCTTTAGGAAGAATACATCTTTGAAATCACAAGTACTTGGTCAGAAAGTAGTAGTTTTAATTGCACAAACCTTTTAAACTACAAATACTTCGGCAGAAGGTAGTACTTTGTGTAGAGTAAACCTTTAAAATCATAACATGGGCTATTTGGGAAGAATAAAGCTTTAAAACTACAAATACTTTGACAGAAGATAGTATTTTGGCGGCAATAAACTGCAAAAAATACAAATAATCAAACAGAAAGTAGTATTCTGAGTAACATAAACCTTTAAAACTTGAAGTAATTTGGTAGAAAGTAGTATTTTAGGTAGAATAAAACTTTAAAACTTCAAATGCTTTGACAGAAAGTAGTCTTTTGGTTAGGACAAACCATTAATGCTATTACTTTTACAATTTGGGTTGAACAAACCTTCAAAACTACAAGTACTCGAACAAAAAGTAGTATTTTGATCAACATGAACCTTTAAATCCTGAAGTTCTTGGATGGAAAGTAGAAGTTTTGGTTTAAAAATACAAGTACTTCAACAGAAGGTAGTATCTTAGGTAGAAGAAAACTTTTAAATTGAAAGTACTTGGATAGAAGTACTTAGAGTGGAATAAACCTTTAGAACCATAACTATAAACCTTTAATAATACAAGGACTTAAACAGAAAGTAATGTTTTAGTTGGAATAAACCTTTCAAAACTCCAAGTTCTTGGACAGAAAGTAATATTTTGGATAGAACAAACATTTAATACTATAAATTCTTATGCAGAAAGTGGTGTTAAAGTGGATGGTATAAACCTGTTAAACCCTAACTCATTTGAGTTTGAGTGTTTTTTTGTCTGGAATAAATGTTTACAGGTACAAGTGCTTGGACACAAAGTAGTATTTTAGAAATGAATAAACCTTTAAAACCATAACTTATTCATTATATAAGTATTATTTGTGTGGAATAAACATTTTAAACGATACAGACTTGGATGGGAAGTAGTATTTTAGGTGGAATAAACCTTTAAAACTTGAAATGCTTACATAGAAACTAGTATTCTGGGTGAAACAAACCTTTAAAACCTTAACTCATACTGTTTGGATAGAGTAAACCTTGAAAAGTATTAGCACTAGGACAGAATGTAGTACTTTCAGTAGAGTAAACCTTTAAAATCATAATATGGAGTATTTGAGAAGAAGAAACTTTACAATCACATGTACTGGGACAGAAAGCAGTAGTGTTGGTGGAACAAACCTTTAAGACGACAAATACTTTGACAGAAGGGAATATTTTGTTGGAATGAACCTTTAAAACTTGCAGTACTTGGACAGAAACTAGTTTCATGCGTGGAATAAACCTTTAAAACTTGAACAGAAAGTAGTAGTTGGGGTAGAATACACCTTTAAAACTACAAATACTTCAACAGAAAGTATCATTTTAGTTGGAACAAGTCTTTAAAACCCTAACACATACCATTTTGGTGGAATAAATCCTGAAAACTATACATATTTGGACAGAGAGTAGTATTTTGAAATGAATAAACATTTGAAACCATAACCTGTTCATTTAAGAAATACTATTATTATTTTTAAACTATACAAACTTGGATGTGAAGTCAAATTTGGGTGAAATAAACTTAAAAGATGCCCTCTTTAGTGATCATCTGATTTGACAGATTCCTAGAAATGTGGTCCTACAACTGCAAACTTACATTAAATCCATTAAATTGTTCACGTTGGTTGGTTAAACAGTGGAAAGTCAAAGGTAGTCATTTACAATCACAGAACTGTCAGACGCTCGACAAATGACTTTCTACCCACATTTTGGTGCTGATTCTTGGATTATTGAAGCACTGATGACAACTCTAACCTCTTTAAGGACTGACTTGTTTTAGAATGACGGGGAAAGAAAAACGGCGAGGATGAACTGCTGCAGAAATGGACTTTGTGGTCGTCAGTCTTCCGTCTGTCTGCTGGGCGAGTGTTGGAGGCCTCTGCTATCTGCAGGACAAGGTTCAGTAATCACACATTTGGTTGACCCTCCTCCCCGAAGACGAACTCTGCTGCTGCCACATCTTCACTCGTCTATCTGGCGTTTCATTCAATTTCCCTTTAAGCCCGAATTTTGTTTTTATTTGGCCGAATTTCCAACTAACAAGGAGCATCCTCATTCGTTAGCTCATTAGCCAACAGCTACAAGTTCATATGATATTAAAATAACAGGTTTTGATCTAATGTTCACCGGAATATTTAGCATTTCCATTTTAGTGTCCCTATGAGGATAAAAGCGAATCAAAGCTTTTAGCTGCAACGTTCAGAAGATGTTTTGAGGAACACAAAGTATGTTCCACAATAGCAGAGGAAGAACGTTCTCAAACTAACAATCAGAGAATATTTTCCAGATGTTATTGAGGATTTTTTGAAAATCATTCCTATAGTTTGATATATCAGTGCAGTGCTCTGAAGATGTTTTGGTGATGTTGTTGTGTTCTGTTCAAGTACTTAGGGAGGTTTATTCAACTAAAATAGTACAAGTTATCCGAAGTTGTTTAAATCAATCCACTGGACTTTAAGAAAGTTCCTTGAAGACGTTTCACCTCTCATCCAAGAAGCTTCTTTAGTTCTGTACAAGTCGTGGTTTTAAAGGTTGGTTCCTACCGAAACACTACTTTCTGTTGAAGTATTTGAAGTTTTAAAGGTTTTTTCAACCCACAATATTACTTTCTGTCCAAATATTTATAGTTTTGAAAGGTTTATTCCGCCCTACAAACTAGTTTTTATCCAACTATTTAAAAGTTTTAAAAGTTCATGTCAACCAAAATACTACTTCCTGTTTGAGTACTTAGTAGTTTTAATGGTTTGTTCAACTGAAATAGTACAAGTTATGGTTTTAAAGATTTGTTCCAACCAAAATACTACTTCCTGTTGAAATATTTGAAGTTTTACGGGTTTATTCTACCTACAACATTACTTTCAGTCCAAATACATTTATTCAGTCTAAACAGTACAAATTAAGGTTTTAAAGGTTTGTTCCAACCAAAATATTACTTTCTGTCCAAGTATTCATAATTTTGAAAGATTTATTCCACCTTAAATACTAGTTTCTATCCAAGTGCTTCAAGTTTTAAAGGTTCATGTTGACCAAAATACTAATTTCTGTTCGAGTACTTGTAGTTTTAGAGTTATTCTACCCAGACAGTATGAGGTATGGTTTTAAAGGTGTGCTCCAACCAAAATGCTCCCTGTTGTGGTTAAATGTTTTTACCCAAAGTACTACTTTCTGTCAGAGTACTCAAAGTTTAAAAGGTTTATTCCACACAAAATAATGCTTTCATCCAAGTAAAAGTTAAAAGGTGCATTCCACCCAAATCACACCTCTCTAATAACCCGAGTTATGGTTTTAAAGGTGTATTCTACCCAAAATACCATTTTCTGTATCAACACTTATAGTTTTAAAGGTTTATTTTGCACTAAATACAACTTTCTAGATCTCAAGCTGTGGCTTTAAAGATTTATTCCATCAAGTTAATACTTTCTGTCAAAGTGAATGGAGTTTAGAAGGTGTATTTCATCCAAATCATACCTTTTCAATTAATGAGTTTTGGTTCTAAAGGTTTATTTCACCCAAAATGCTTCTTTTTGTCCAAGTACTTGAAGTTTTGAAGGTTTATTTCACTCAAATAGAACTTTCTAGTGAACAAGTAATGACTTTAAAGGTTTCTTCCACCCAATAATACTATGTTCTGTCAAAGTACTTATAATTTTAAAGGTTTATTCAACCCAAATCATCCAAATTATGGTTTCAAGGAGTTATTCCACCCAATTAGTACCTCCTGTTCCAGTTCTCCTGGCTTTCAAGATTTATTTCACACAAAATAAGACTTTTGATACAAGTGCAGTAAAAAAAAGGGTTAATCCACCCAAAATACATTGTTCTGTCTAAGTTCTTATAGATTTAAAGGTTTATTTCACTCAAACACAACTTTCTAGCTAATAAGTACTGGCTTTAAAGGGTTATTCCAAACAAATAACACTTTTGATCAATGTTCTTGTAGTTTTAAAGGTTTATTCTACCCAAATAGTCCAAGTTATGGTTTTAGAGAGTTATTCCAGTCAAATAGAACTTTCTTTCTGTTTTCCAAGGTTTCTTCCACCCAACTAATACTTCTGTAACAGACAAGTGATGGTGTTACAGGTTAAACTGTCCATAAGTTTTCTTTTGCTGGTGTCTTACTGGCTTTGGAGTAAACAAGTGGTCGCCGTGTTGTCAGACCCAAAAAAAGACCTAATATTAAACAAGGCTCCTGTAAGTACCAGCTTCCTTTGCATTTAAATTAATATTTTATGTTGTAATTGATATTTTTGAAGATGAAGGGGTGCAACAAATGTAAAAAACATATTTAAAAATCTACCGCACACCCACACAACCCTGTGATTTCTAACGGACGGGGAGGCATTGGGGTAATTCTTGCCCTTTGAGCCCCTTTGCCCCTGTTCGTTACCTCCCTACACCATCCCCAGCCTCCACCTATCCGTCTCCACTATCAGCTGCTCCCTGCTGCCGATGTTTGGAGAGGTCAGGGCTGTTTGTTTGCTTGGAGGCCGGTCGTCTGATAGCATGTCGGACGCCGCCTCCCCCCCCAGCCTCATCTTAACCTGAGGCCTTATCAGCCCACTCCCCGGCAGCTCCAACCTTGTCTTCTAAAAGGAACACTTCCCCAGGAAATTATGGAGGGACTGGGCCAGATAGACTCAAATCTATCCGTCACGGTGGAAACCTCGACACCAAGATTCCAGGTTTTCCAGGTTCAAATCCATCGCGTGACCTCTGATGTCCAGATGAGGAGGAAAGTGGACGACGAGATGGTTCTAGCTTTAATCTTCAAGTTAAACCAAACTAAAGAGCTGACAAGTCATACACCCACACTGCAAATAAATCAAAGTTTTTACTTCAATTTACTGGTAATTTACATGTTTACCCCCTTTCTGTTAAATTACAGAGATTAACTAGTTCAAATGTAAGAAAAAAGTACCAAATAATGAGAAAAATGAAGAAAAATAAACATAAAATTCTACATTTCTTTATTTGTCATCATTTAAATACTTTTCAAACATACACTATGGAAACCATTTAAAGAATTAGCTGCTGATTTACAGAACTTAACTGTTTTTAAAAATTACTGAAATTAACTAATACAAATTTAAGAAAAAAGTAAATAAGAATGATAAGGAAAAATCGATATTAAAGATCTAGTAAGTTGATCTTTTACAATGTATGACCATAAAATTACAACTATTTTTAGTGTATTTAAATAAACTATAAGGTTAATTCATTTTCAGATATTTGTCAATATTTTATCATTTGATATTTTGAGTGGAATAAACCTTTAAAACTCAAACTATTTGGACAAAAGTAGTATTTTGTGTCAAATAAACCTTTTAAACCATAACTTATATCAGAAAGTATTATCATCCATTATTCCAGCTATCCTTTCAAACTACAAGTATTTTACACAGAAAGTAGTATTCTGGGTGGAATAAACCTTTAAAACTAAAGTAGCCTGGACAGAAAGTAATGGAACAAACCTTTAAAACTGAAATTACTTGAACTGAAAGTACTATTTCTGATCGAATGAACCTTCAAAAAACCATCCATCCATTCTTTTTTTTTTTGTCTGCATTTATTCTCATTGTTTAACTCCACTGAAGGGGTGTCAACACTTTATGAGATTAATGCATATTTTAGTCTTGCAGCCAAATGTCTTATTATTTAGTGCATGTGTGTGACCATCACCAGCCCTCCCTGAAAGCTAAGCTGACATTCTTTATTAGAATTCCCTGTTAAGAGCCAGGGAGGGCAGTGCTACACCTCAGTGGTGACGTGAAGGGAAACAAAGGGTGGACAGGACGAGAAAGGATGGACAGGGACTAGCAAGCGGTGCTATTACATCTGAAGAATATCAGGTGCTGTGCTATTCCCGACTATTAATTATCCATCAATAAGACAAACAAACAAACACATACACAAAAAACAGAAAACCAAACAAAGAAAAAAAAAAGAATAAATAACAAGACAGTACTGAGCACCATAGTTGTGGGTGTCATGTTAGTATAGAGTGGAATAGGCCAGAAGATACTAGAGGAAGATACTAGAGAAAAGGAGAGTGGGTTTAGTGTGAGATTAGACTCTGGAGAGAGTCTCACCCATAGACTGTATATAAAGTGGACGTAGCATCTGGCTCCAGAATTGAAGCCAACCCGGAAGTGTCAAAAACTTGCAACATGACGCCGTCCGCTAGGGTTGGCTCCAAAAAGCTTTTTCTCCATAGACCCCAATTCATTTTTAGAAAAAATAAAATTTGATAGACTGATGTTCTACAGCTCAGGATTTTTTCCCGTTAGTTTTCATGGTCAAAATGAGAGATCAGGTGGCCGATCTTAAAATAAATCAATACTGAATTTTAAATAAATCGTTAAAGTTGGCGGAGCCAGGGGGCGTGGCTATACTTGATAGACAGCAACAGAAGCCTCTGCGGTAAAATGTGGGCGGGATAAGAGAGTCCTCAGCCAATCCTGGCCCTAGTTGCTCTCCGGTCCAGTCTGTTTGATGACGCTTTTTACGTCACTGGCTCCAAAAAATCCAAAATGGCGACCAGGAAGTAGCAAAAACTGGACTTCATTTTCTTGGCGTTGAAACCAACGGGTGACATCATGGTTAGTTCACGCCTGGTCTCAGCACATTCTGGCGGGTCCAATCCCTGCTCAACAGCGGAATACGACAGGGGCTAGTGGGACCTGAGCAAACATGCACATGCAAGTGTGAAAGACCCCGAAGCCCAGAACAGCCATCACAACAATGCAGGGCCAAGCCGACAGGGTCCCCCCCCGGGCCGCAGGAGCCATGGGGCGGCACCCCCAGAGAGCAACCGGGGCCACCGTATACCATACGGACCCCAAAGACAAGAGGGAGCGGCTACTGACACCCCCAGCACGCCAGAACCAACCCAGGCAGCCCAGAGCAAGAGGACCCACCCGCCACCCAAGCCCCAACCCCGCCCGCCCCAGCCCCCACCAAAACCCTGCACCCCACCACCCCACCCGCCCATCCTTTAAATCCACAACTTGTTAATCAGAAAAGTATTATTTATTCGGAGTAAACCTTTAAAACTCAAAATACTTGAAGAGAAAAGATTATTTTGGGTTGAATAAACCACTAAAACAATAACATATTGTTCAGAAAAGTAGTATTTATGTGGAGAAAACCTTTGAAACTACCACTACTTCAACAGAAAGTAGTATTTTGGATGCAATAAACCTTTAAAACCATAAGTTGTTTCCTATAAGATAATAAAAATAGACGGTTTGGGTAAAACTGTCCTCATTTATTCAACATTTCCAAAGAATGAAAAATGAGTCGCCGACACAAATCCTCCTTTTTGGTTTTTCAGAAACCTCCCCGTGTGGCCACAGGAGGAAAAGTGTGATAAATTTACTCCCCCAGCACTGGATCAAACCCAGCGGGGGGAGGGCAACACGAAGGAAATGAGGGAGGCGAAGCGTCCATTTTTCTGCAGGAGTGGGAAGGAAAACCTTGAAGAAAGAACGGGAGTCGGGGGGGTGACTTCGTGTACGTACATGTGTGCGTGTCGGGGAGGTGCAGGAGGTTAAAGTCACAGATTTTAAATCAGTTCTTTGGCCTTTAACGGGGCAACAGAAGCCCAGTGTGAGCAGCAGAACAAAGAGGGCAGCAGTGGCCTCGACCAATTAACATTCCTGCAGCCTTTATGAGCCGCCTGGTCCCGCCCCTCCACTCACACCTCGTAAAAGTCACAAACATCAATTCTTGCAAACCATAACTGTCATTATAATCCCATTAAAAACAACCCACTGAGCAATTTACAGTGAACACCGGGGCCACGTTCGCCAGCAGCGGGGAAGGATCGCCGCCGCCGGAGCACAAACCCAACCAAACGAGTGGGAGAGATTATTGGGAGTAATTTGACAAAATATGACACGATAGCGACTCCATCTGAAGTGAACGGGAGGAAGTGAGGTTAAATCTCCTTCTTCTCCCTCCTCTTTTACATTTGACGGGTCTTGGCAGCGCAGACGTCGTTTTTAAGCCGAATTATCAATTTCTCATCCCCAAAGAGACGGAAAATACCAAAACAAGCTGACGAATAGATGCTGAAAAGTCCTCCAGAGTTAGTTCCAGTGTGATCATCACCAAATCAACAGGAAAAATCAGTTATTGATTAAAAACACGAAAAATTATTTTAAACTAGTATCCATAACCTCCCCATTGCTCAGACAAAGTAATATTTTGTGTGGAACAAACTTTTACAACCACAACTTGTTTATCAGAACAGTTACAAGTACCTGAACAGAAAGTACTATTTTAGATAGAATAAACCTTTAAAACTCAAATTACTTTGACAGAAAGTAGTACTTTGGATGCAAGGAATCCTTAAAACCAGAAATTCTTGAACAGAAAGCAGGATATTGGGCAGAATAAACCCTTAAAACTCAAATTGCATGGACATAAAGTGCTATTTTTGGTTGAATGAACCTTTAAAACTACAACTTGGGGATGAGAAAAGTACTGTGTGTGGAGGAAACCTTTAAAACTGCAACTACTTGCAAAGAAAGTAGTACTTTGGATTCAATAAACCTTTCAAACTACAAATACTTGGAAAGAAAGTAATATTTTGGATGCAATAAACCCTTAAAACTAGAAGTACTTGAACAGAAATTACTATTTTGGGTAGAATACACTTTTAAAACTCAAATTACTTAGAAAGTGGTATTTTTTTGGTAGAATGAACCTTTAAAACCAAAAGTTGCTGATCAGAAAACTACTACGTATGTGGAGTAAACCTTTAACACTACAAGTGTTTTGACAGAAGCAGTATTTTGGATGCAATAATCATTCAAAACTCAAACTCAAGTCAAGGTTTTTTATTTGTCTCCCGTGGGAGAAATTTGTCTCAGATTAAGACGGGAACAGCGTCACAAACAATAAAAACATTCAGGGCATAAAATCATAAAAACAACAACAAGCACAGAATCAAAGTATACAGAAATTGTTTTTAAAAAACAACTAAGACAGTATAAACAGAGAAAAAAATAAATTTTGGTTGGAATAAACCTTTAAAACCCGAACTTATTGATCAGAAAAGTATTATTTATGCGGAGTAAACTTTTAAAACTAGAAGTACCTGAACAGAAAGTAATATTTTGGGAAGAATAAACTTGTAAAACTCAAACTATTTACACAGAAAGCAGTATTTTGCATGCGATAAACCCTTAAAACTAGAAGGATTTCTGCTGCAGACCCATAATATTGACTAAAACAGCAACACTAATACAGAACAAATGTCCACTGTGTTCAGTTAGTGTTAAAAAATCAGTTATTGATTAAAAATGTTGAAAATGATTCTAAGCTAGCATCCTTAATGTCACAGTCCAGAGATTAAAAACAGAGTTACTGCACACCAAGAAAAAAACAATAAACAGTTTGGCTGAAATCGTGCTCATTTAGTCTACATTTCCAAAGAAGCTCCTGGACAGAAAGTAGAATTATGGACGCAATAAATCCTTAAAACTAGAAGTACTTGAACAGAAAGTAGAATTTTGGGTGGAATGAACCTTTAAAACGTAAAATAGTTGCATAGAAAGTGGTATTTTTTGGTAGAATAAACCTTCTACTAAGGACTATGTATGTGGAGTAAACTTTTAAACTACAACTACTTGGACAGAAGGTAGTATTTTGGGTAGAATGAACCTTTAAAACTACAACAAGTTGACAAATAGATGCTGAAACATCCTCCAGCATTAGTTCTGTTGTGATTATCATCAAATCCAGAGGAAATATCAAACTGTCTCTGGATTATGAAGCAGATCAAACCCAAGACAACGTGAAAAGAGCAACAAAAAAGCTAAATGATGACATTCCTGAGTGTGTAGTCCACAAAAACAAAACACATTAAAAGTCACACAAGATGAAAGCACTGATTCTTTTGATTTAGTTAGACAAAACTGTGAGCAACTAGTTTAATTAAATATCCTCAGCTTCACTTACTGGGTCACAATTATGACCTTTACCTCACAATTTCAAGCTAAAATGTTGATTTCTTTTTTCTTATGAAAAGGCAGATAGTTGACTAAATGAAAAAAGCGCTTCACAATGTTGTGCAGCTTCACATTAAAACTGTAAAAACCTGTTGCTCAAAAACACACTGAAAAAGCAATGTCTTTTAGTCTTGATTTTACAGGTCTTAGGTTATGTTCAAATAGCGGTATGTCCTGGTTTCATACTTGGTGGAAGAGAGAAGCTTTATAATGAGGAAACTCAGAGCAGTGATGCAGTGTGACCCTCCATGACCTCAGCTGCAACAAGCTGACGGTTGGTTGTGAAGACACTGATGCCCCCTAGTGGCTGACGGAGCTACAGCAGTCTTTAAACTGGAGCTGACTACTGTAGCCCTTCATTTCCACATTACAGCTTTCCTAGACATCCTCTCCAAGTGTTCAACCCTGAGAATCACGTAATATTTCTGTAGAACATCATGCAGAACTTTCAAGGCAGTCCTCAGATCCCTCAACAGCAAATTAGCAACCATTAAACTCAACACAGAACCACTGAGGAACCTGGCAACCACATGAACCCAAATCCAGGATAGAGAGTTTCAGTGAATGTGGTGTTGAAGGTGTGGAGGTGGATCAGAGAGTCAGAGGAGACTCTGTAGAAGGACAGAGTTCCAGCATCAACATCCACATAAACTGAAACTCTATGAGAGACTGAGGAGGACCTGATGGATGTTTCTACGTTATCGTGTCTGACAGAGTAACCATCATCAGAGCAGATCAGACTCCAGGACTGATCATTACGTCCAAACATACAATCATTAATGTCTCCTCTCCTTCTGATTCCTCTGTAACTCACTGATATAGGAACCTTTCCTCTCCACTCCACCTCCCAGTAACAGCGACCAGTCAGACCAGTTCTACACAGCAGCTGGGGCCAGTTAAACCTGTCTGGATGATGAGGATACGACTGAACCTCCTTCACAAGTGTCACCTTCCTGTTGACGTCAGACAGTTGGAGGATTCTGTGTGGTGTGTTTGTGTCGACTGTGAGTTGACAGGAATCTGATGGAGAGAACAAACACAACACAGCTGCAGTTATTGATGGATCATGTGATCAGTATTAAAGCTTTGATGATGACCTCAGAGATGTGACACTTTGAAGATGCTTGAATGTGCTGCTTTGTTTCCATCAATCCATTAAAACACACTTACACTTCCTCAGACCTGGTGTCAACCATGGGACTCCAGCAGGCGTCACCCTGAAAGGAGGAGGACGGTCAGAGCAGCAGAGACTCTTTCAGCAGCACACATGGACGTTACATGGCTCTCACACTGTTCCACTGATAAAGGACCAGTCCAACATGGAGACACAGACACCTGAATGCAGCATCTCTAAAGTCCTGTCCTGTGCTGCTCACGTTCCAGCTCAGTTTACACTCATTATTCAGCTTTACTCATTGATGCTTCCTCTGTTCATGGAGCAAGGCTAACAGTTTGGCCTGCTTCTTGTCTTTGAGCTAAGCTAGGCTAACAGTTCATCCTGATTCCTGTCTTTGAGCTAAGCTAGGCTAACAGTTCATCCTGATTGCTGTCTTTGAGCTAAGCTAGGCTAACAGTTCACTCTGCTTCCTGTCTTTGAGCTAAGCTAGGCTAACAGTTCACTCTGCTTCCTGTCTTTGAGCTAAGCTAGGCTAACAGTTCACTCTGCTTCCTGTCTTTGAGCTAAGCTATGCTAAAAGGTTCCTTCAAAGGTCTGTCTGTACCTGAGAGTTTTCAGTCTACAGTGTGGATCCTCCACTTTAGCCAACAGCATCTTCTCTCCTGAGTCTCCTGGATGGTTGTAGCTCAGGTCCAGCTCTCTCAGATTTGAGGTCTTGAAGCTCAGAGCTGAGGCCAGAGACGCACAGCCTTCCTCTGAGACCAGACAGCCTGACAGCCTGCACACACAAAACAACACAAACCTGATGGACAACACCTGGATGGATGTTTCTCACTCTTTGTTTTCTTCTTTGTCTTTCAGCTACATTTTGGTCCAGATTTGATGTTTCTGAAGCAAATCAAGAATCAATCTTACATTTTCTTTCAGTTTCAAAGTGTGAATCCTAACCTGAGAGCTTCCAGTTTACAATGTGGACTCTCCAGTCCAGCAGAAAGACTCTCCACTCCTGAATCCTGCAGGTTGTTGTTAGTCAGGTCCAGCTCTGTCACACTGGAGGACTGGGAGTTGAGGACTGAGGACAGAGCTCCACAGCTTCTCTCTGACAGATTACAGTTATTAAGTCTGAAATGACAAAGACAAGAGAAGAAGAAAACATTAAGTTCAGTATTTTCTGTCCTGTTGAAAAGACAGCAGTGAATTTAACAACAAATACATCCCACTATGTCCAGAATACAGCAGCACTGCAGACAGTCCTCCGCAAAATTATTTAAATGTGAAAATAATCCAAAGTGTAGCACATTGCAGTAATCAGATTACTTTGAAGCTGAGCAGTAAAGTATTTGATGTGATTAGAAAAACAAACTTGACAGTTTAGATTTACTAAAAGAAGAATACAAGCCAAACAGCAAGAAATGAATCCAATAAAGGTCAGTACATCTTTCATTACTGTGATGTTGGATTCTTTCACTACTTTCTATACCCACTTTTAAATTTGGCGGCCTAAAAATAATTGAAAATGCATGAAACTTTGCACACACATCAGGACTAGCAAAAAAAATTGATATTTCAGGGGAACTGCTTAACTGTGAGCTAAAATTGCTCAATAGCGCTACCTGGAAAATTTGTAACATCTACTACGGGCAGCACGTTTCACCTACAGCTACAAAATTTGATAGGCATATACAGCACATCAAGCTGAACAAAAAAGTCAGCAGCAACCATATCCTAAACCTAACAGGAAGTCCGCCATTTTTAATTGACTTTTTGAAATAAAGTAAATTAAAAAAACAACCAAAAAAAAGATGGCAGCGTGCATGGATGCCTCGGTCCCTCCAGGAGACAGCGAGAGTGACAGTTTGGTGCATCTTGTCTGTCCAACACATTCATTCCAGAAAACTTACAGCTGAGAGACTTTACTGAACATCAGAGCATTGAATATTGCGATAATTACCACTCTTGGTTCTGATTTGGACACATCACGCCAGCACCGAATACTACCGGACTTGGAGACTACGCTGGCAGTTAACTGAGATTGGAGGAAGCGCAAGCAGTTCGAACATAAACAAAAGAGGGGGAAGAGAGCCGGGATCCATGATAGACTAAAGGCTAACCCCTCCAGACCAGCAGTCACTCCTTCTTTCTAATGTCCAGTGGGAGGTGTTTGATGAAGGGACCTGGAGGGAAACACAGCAGCTGTTCTCTCAGATATAAACTGTTGTGCTGAGAATGTGACTGCAACAAAACCTGTTCATGTGTTTCCAAACCAGAAACTGTGGCCTGACAGTGAAGTGTGAACCTTGCTGAGAGAACTAGACTCTGCCTTCAAACCAGGAACCTGCAGATCAACAAAGACACACAGTGGAGCCTGAAGAAGATCATCAGAGACAGAGCACAGATACAAACAGCACATAGAGAAACCTTTTCAGAATAGCAGATTCATGTGAATGTGGCAGGAGATAAAGACTTTCATTGGTTACAAGGACAGCTACACATCCACAAACCCTGTAGACAGAACTCTCCAGAACTCTCTGAACCTCTTCTTTGTTCACTTTCACCAAAATAACAGGGACAACAACATCTATCCTGCACAACCAGAAAAAATAACCCCATGCAACAACATCAGGACAGATGTGGACAGGACAGATCAGGTTAGCTGGTTATCCACTTTCAGAAGCCAGATCAGTTTCAAAGTGTGAGTCCTGACCTGAGAGCTTCCAGTTTACAGTGTGGACTCTCCAGTCCAGCAGAAAGACTCTCCACTCCTGAATCCTGCAGGTTGTTGTTACTCAGGTCCAGCTTTGTCATACTGGAGGACTTGGAGCTGAGGACTGAGGACAGAGCTGCACAGCTTCCCTCTGACAGATTACAGCCACTCAGTCTGAAGAGACAAAGAAAAGAAAAGAAGTAATATATTAAGTTCAGTATTTTCTGTCCCGTTGAAAAGACAGCAGTGAATTTAACAACAAATACATCCCACTATGTCCATCATACAGCAGCGGTGTGGACAGTCCTCTGCAGTATTATTTAAATGTGAAAATAATCCAAAGTGTAGCACATTGCAGTAATCAGATTACTTTGAAGTTGAGCAGTAAAGTGTTTGATGTGATTAGAAAAACAAACCTGACAGTTTAGATATACCAAAAGAAGAATACAAGCCAAACAGCAAGAAATGAATCCAATAAAGGTCAGCACATCTTTCATACTGTGATGTTGGATTCTTTCACTACTTTCTATGTCCACTTTTATTTTTGATGACAGATTTAATCCTCCTCAGCATGAAGAAACCACATTTCTGCAGAGATGTTCCACCATCTTCAGAGACTACACACGTGGACAAAATTGTTGGTACCCCTCAGTTAAAGAAGGAAAAACCCACAATTCTCACTGAAATCACTTGAAACTCTCAAAAGTAACAATAAATAAAAATTTATTGAAAATTAAATAATCAAAAACAGCCATCACTTTTGAATTGTTGATTAACATAATTATTAAAAAAAAAAAAACTAATGAAACAGGCCTGGACAAAAATGATGGTACCTCTATAAAAGATTGAAAACTATTTGACCAGAGTGACATGATTAACTCAGGTGTGTCATTTAATTGACATCACAGGTGTTTCCAAACTCATAATCAGTCAGTCTGCCTATTTAAAGGGAGACAAGTAGTCACCCTGCTGTTTGGTGAAAAGGTGTGTACCACACTGAACATGGACAACAGAAAGCGAAGGAGAGAATTGTCCCAGGACATCCGAAAAAAATGATAGACAAACATCTTAAAGGTAAAGGCTATAAGACCATCTCTAAACAGCTTGAAGTTCCTGTGACAACAGTGGCTCATATTATTCAGAGGTTCAAGACCCACGGGACAGTAGCCAACCTCCCTGGACGTGGCCGCAAGAGGAAAATTGATGACAAATTGAAGAGACGGATCGTTGGAATTGTATCCAAAGAGCCCAGAGCAACCTCCAAAGAAATTAAAGGTGAACTCCAAGGCCAAGGTACATCAGTGTCAGATCGCACCATTCGTCATTGTTTGAGCCAAAGTGGACTTCATGGGAGACGACCAAGGAGGACACCACTGCTGAAAAAAACTCATAAAAAAGCCAGACTGGAATTTGCAGAAATGCATGTTGACAAGCCACAAAGCTTCTGGGAGAATGTCCTTTGGACAGATGAGACCAAACTGGAGCTTTTTGGTAAGGCACATCAACTCTATGTTCATAGACTCAAAAACCAAGCATACGAAGAAAAGAACACTGTCCCTACGGTGAAACATGGAGGAGGCTCAGTAATGTTTTGGGGCTGCTTTGCTGCATCTGGCACAGGGTGTCTTGAAAGTGTGCAAGGTACGATGAAATCTGAAGACTATCAAGGCATTCTGGAGAGAAATGTGCTGCCTAGTGTCAGAAAGCTTGGTCTCAGTCGCAGGTCATGGGTCTTCCAACAGGACAACGATCCAAAACACACAGCCAAAAACACCCAAGAATGGCTGAGAGAAAAGCGTTGGACTATTCTAAAGTGGCCTTCTATGAGCCCAGATCTGAATCCCATTGAACATATGTGGAAGGAGCTGAAACATGCCATTTGGAGAAGACACCCATCAAACCTGAGACAACTGGAGCTGTTTGCTCATGAGGAGTGGGCCAAAATACCTGTTGACAGCTGCAGAACGCTCATTGACAAATACAGAAATCGTTTAATTGCAGTGATTGCCTCAAAAGGTTGTGCAACAAAATATTAAGTTATGGGTACCATCATTTTTGTCCAGGCCTGTTTCATTAGTTTGTTTTTTAAATAATTATGTTAATCAACAATTCAAAAGTGATGGCTGATTTTGATTATTTAATTTTCAATAATTTTTTATTTATTGTTACTTTTGTGAGTTTCAAGTGATTTCAGTGAGAATTGTGGGTTTTTCCTTCTTTAACTGAGGGGTACCAACAATTTTGTCCACGTGTGTGTGTTACATCTCTGATGTTGTTACAGAACAAACATTTTCTGATCTCTAGTCCTTGTTGTTCAGGTTCCTTCATTTGGGTCCGAGCACCAAATGGTGCGAAGACCCTAATGAAACCTGATTGTAAATTATTTTCCCGTATTTTGGAACTCAAATCTGGCGGCCTAAAAATGATTGAAAACACGTGAAATTTTGCACACACATCAGGACTAGCAAAAAAAATTGATATTTCAGGGGAACTGCTTAACTGTGAGCTAAAATTACTCAATAGCGCTACCTGGAAAATTTGTAACATCTACTATGGGCAGCACGTTTCACCTACAGCTACAAAATTTGATAGGCATATGCAGCACATCAAGCTGAACAAAAAAGTCAGCAGCACCCATATCCTTTCTTTTTTTTCTTTGTCTGCATTTATTCTCATTGTTTAACTCCACGGAAGGGGTGTCAACATTTTATGAGATTAATGCATATTTTAGCCAAATATTTTATTATTTAGTGCATGCATGTGACCATCACCAGCCCTCCCTGCAATCTAAGCTGACATTCTTTATTAGAGACTACTCCTGAACACTGGAACATTTCAGGGGTTTGTGTCCTCAGACTGATGCCAGACTTCCTCTTGCCACATTACTACTCCCCCATCCACCCAACAACACCATCCTCTAAATCAGTGATTTCCAACCTGGGGTCCACACCCCCCTAGGGGGGGCGCCAGAGATCACAAGGGGGAGCGTGACACTTTGTCTGCTCTGAGGCTGTGAAGTTATAAAAATTTGATTTTTACATTCTGTATAAAATCACAGTAACAGACTTACTGTGTCATCACAAGTCTACCTATAAAACATTTTTAAAACATTTATTTGGTCTTTCCTCAAAAATTCTTTGCTGCTTCGATGGCCACACCTCCTCAACTTCTGTCCACACTTTCTTCAGGTTGGCTCGCTCGCTCATCCCGATTCAATAGTTTGTGTGCAGTTAGCACACACAAGCAGTGACTGAAAAACGGCTTAAGATTCATCCATCCATCCATCCATTTTCTTCCGCTTATCTGGGACAGGGTCACAGGGGAAGCAGGCGAAGCAGGTCGTTCCAGACATCCCTCCCCCCAGCAATGCTTTCCAGCTCTTCCTGGGGGATCCCGAGGCGTTCCCAGGCCAGACGAGATATATAATCCCTCCAGCAAGTTCTGGGTCTACCCCGGGGTCTCCTCCCAGACGGACGTGCTCGGAAAACCTCCAAAGGAATTCTCCCTGTAGGCATCCGAATCAGATGGCCAAACCACCTCAACTGGCTCCTTTCGATGCGAAGGAGCAGCGGATCTACTCCGAGCTCCCTCCGGATGTCTGAGCTCCTCACCCTATCTCTAAGGCTGGGCCCAGCCACCCTACGGAGGAAGCTCATTTCGGATGCTTGTATCTGCAATCTTGTTCTTTCGGTCACTACCCAAAGCTCATGACCATAGGTGAGGGTTGGAACGTAGATGGACTGGTAAATCGAGAGCTTGGCTTTAAGGCTCAGCTCCCTCTTCACCACGACGGTTCGGTACAACGCCCGCATTACTGCTGACGCCGCACCAATCCGCCTGTCCATCTCTCGCTCCATTTTCCCATCACTCATGAACAAGATCCCGAGATACTTGAACTCCTTCGCTTGGGGAAGAAACTCCCCCCCAACCCAGAGGGAGCAATTCACCGGTTTCCAGCAGAGAACCATGGCCTCGGACTTGGAGGTGCTGATCCGCATCCCTGCCGCTTCACACTCAGCTGCAAACTGCTCCAGTGCGTGCTGGAGGTCACGGTCTGAGGACGCCAACAAAACCACAACAAAAGCAGAGATGCGATCATGAGGTCCCCAAACTGGAAACCCTCCCCACCACGACTGCACCTTGAAATCCTGTCCATGAAGACCACAAATAGGATTGGAGACAAGGGGCAACCCACTGGAAACGCGTCTGACTTAGTGCCGAGTATGTGGACACAGCTCTCACTTTGGTCGTACAGGGACCGAACGGCTCGTAGCAACGAGCCCGGTACCCCATACTCCCGCAGTGTCTCCCACAGAGCCCCTCATTGGACACGGTCATAGGCCTTCTCCAGATCCACAAAACACATGTAGACTGGCAGGTCAAACTCTCATGACCCCCTCAGCAGCTCCACAAGGGTAAAGAGCTGGTCCGCTGTTCCATGACCGGGACGGAATCCGCATTGCTCCTCCTGAGTCCGAGGTTTGACTATCGGTCGGAGCCTCCCTTCCAGCACCCGAGAGTAAACTTTCCCGGGGAGGCTGAGAAGTGTGATACCCCAGTAGTTGGCACACACTCTCCGGTCCCCCTTTTTGAAAATAGGGACCACCACACCGGTCTGCCACTCCACAGGTACTGTACCCGATGCCCATGCGACATTGTATAGACGTGTCAACCAAGACAGTCCAACAATGTCCAGAGCCTTCAGCATCTCAGGGTGAATCTCATCCACACCTGGCGCCCTGCCACCGAGGAGCTTCTTAACTACCTCAGCGACCTCTGCCACGGATATGGACAAAGATCCCCCCGAGTCTTCAGGCTCTGCCTTCTCCATAGAGGACGTGTTTACTGGGTTCAGGAGTTCCTCAAAGTGCTCTTTCCACCGCTCAGTGATATCCCCAGTGTGGGTTAACAGTTCTCCACCCCGACTGTACACAGCCTGAGCGAAGCCCTGCCTTCCCTTCCTGAGGCGTCGAACGGTTTGCCAGAACTTCCCCGAGGCCGACCGAAAGTCCTTCTCCATGGCCTCCCCGAACTCCTCCCACACCAGAGTTTTAGCTTCCACAACTGCCACAGCTGCCGCCCTTTTGGCCAACCGATACCCGTCAGCTGCTTTGGGAGACCCCCGAGCCAACCAGGCTCGAAAAGCCTCCTTTTTCAGCCTGACGGCCTCCCTCACTGCTGGTGTTCACCAGGGGGTCTTTGGGTTGCCGCCGCGACAGGCACCAGTGACCTTCAGACCACAGCCTCTAGCAGCTGCTTCTGCAATGAAGGATTTGAACATGGACCACTCAGAATCCATGTCCCCAATCTCCCCGGGATGCAGGAGAAACTCTTCTGGAGGTGGGAGTTAAAAACCCTACGGACAGGGTCCTCCGTCAGACGTTCCCAGTTCACCCGCACTACACATTTGGGTTTACCAGGTCTGTCCGGCAGTCTTTCCCGCCATCGGATCCAACTCACCACCAGGTGGTGATCAGTTGACAGCTCTGCACCTCTCTACACTCTCTGAACACTCTCTGCCTCCGTCAGTTCCCCAGAAGTTTGCTGGCAGCCAGTACTCATCGCCTCTCGCGCCACAGCAGCTCCCCGACAAGCAGCGTTCCTCGTCTCTCACTTCACAGCGGCTCACCAATAAGCAGTCTCCGTCGTCTCTCACTCCACAGCAGCTCACCGATAAGCGGCTTCCATCGTCTCTCACTCCACAGCAGCTCTTGTTCTGTCTCAGCTCCTCCTCTCGTCCGTTCCCTTCTTCTCTGTCCACCCGTCTTTTATGCTCCGCTCCAGACTGCTACTGCGGAGGTCATCAGGTCAGCCAATTGTTACCACCTGTCCCAATTACCCTGACGCTGCTTCAACGCACTCCTCCACACCTCTCTCCCCTGCAGCTGAGCTCTCCCACGCCCGTAGCCACAATGGTGTTTGTTATGGAGAATCTATGACTAGCACAGAAGTCCAATAACAAAACACCACTCGGGTTCAGATCGGGCAGGCCATTCCTCTCAATCACTCCCTCCAGGTTTCTCCATCGTTGCCCACGTGAGTGTTGAAGTCTCCCAGGAGAACTATGGAATCCCCGGGCGGTACCCCTTCCAGGACACCACCCAGAGACTCCAAGAAGGCCAAATACTTTGAACTGCTGTTCGACACATAAGCACAGACAACAGAATTTTCCCCTCTGCAACACGAAGTCGCAGAGAGGCGACCCTCTCGTTCTCCGGGGAGAACTCCAACAAAGCGCCGCTCAGTCGGGGGCTTGTGCGTATCCCCACACCCGCCCGGCGCCTCTCACTTTGGGCAACTCCGGAGTAGGAGAGAGTCCAACCCCTCTCCAGGATTCTGGTTCCAGAACCCTTGCTTTGCGTGGAGGTGAGCCCAACTATATCTAGCCGGTATCACTCCACCTCCCGCACCAGCTCAGGTTCCTTTCCCGCCAGTGAGGTGACGTTCCACGTCCCCACAGCTAGTCTATGCCACCAGGGGGTGGCACTGATTCATCAGTACCTAAAAAAAACTCGAGAGTTACCTTAAATTTGGTTTTACTGAAGGACAAGACAGAATTGTGTTATTTCTGGTGAAATGCGGGCAAATGACAGCATGAAGTCAAATTATGGCGACATCAAGAAACAAAACGCAGTTCGGTAAAGTCGGAAATATATTCACAGATTTGGATTTCCGGCATCAGTAACTCTTTAAATATACATGGTGAAAACATAAATAATGCCTCTTTCCCATTGTTGTAAGGTGGACAATGTGCTACAAGCCCAGTTTAATCAAAAGTCGCTGTCTTTCAAGCTGCAGAAATAACATCGGTTTCTATGCGCAGTGCGATGAGTGAACAGGGACCGCCTGCAAATTACAAAACCACTGCAACAGCAAAGAGAGACACAAATATTCAACAACTTCACTCTTACACACTGTAGGTGTAACAGGGATAAAAATCAGGCTATTTTCCCCAAACTTTTGTCTTCCCCACACTTCTTAAGACCCTGAACTCACCAGGTCATGTGACACACTAACATGACCATGGGAGCCAATCTTGTGCCACCAGAGCATTTTGAAGGTCCCCTTGCTCCTCTCATCCTCAGTTGGGAGAGAAGCAAGGAGGAAGCAGCTGCAGGTCAGTCCTTCAAAACAAATTGTTTGACAAAATACTGATCATGTCTTGGTGACTCAGCTTTCTATTTTGATAACTTTAGAACTAGACCATATGCTCGTTGGGGACCTCTGTTCTTTTCTGTGTGCACCCTTGCTATCTGAACTGGTGAGTTTGAATTTGTCTTTTGAGTTTTGTCATTGGTCATGTTAGCATTAGTCATTAACCTCCAATGCTAATGCTAACATGTGGCTTATTGAACATTTTTATGTGTGCATTTTTCATTTTCCTTAGTTTTAGTTTATATGCTAGCATGCTAACTTTAACATGCTATGGCTAAGATGCTAACTATGGTTAATAATGATGGTGATCATCTTATGAATTCATTTTTTGGCAAATTTGGATAGATTATGGCATGCTAATGTTAACTTAGCTTTAGCTTCAGTTAGCTTTGTTTGATTTTGTGGTTTGGTCTGTACAGGCCAGGTGCCCCTGCTTTGCCTTACCCTGCCATGCAGTCCAACCACTGATGGCGAGCTTGAACAAGGCCAGGAGCCTACGGAAGCCCCGAAACAACTCAACCCAATTCCACCATTAATGGTCTGGTAGGAGGCTTCTGCAGCCTTCCTTGAACTCTCTCATCTCCTCAATCGAGCCATATTTCCCCACTCACTCAAACTCTTCCTGGACATTGAGCGCTCTGCCTCCAATTGCAACTCTTTCCAATAACTATTCCGCTTGTATGGGACAGGTGTAATAGACCTTCGTTTTTATATTTAAAACCTGGAACTGGAATGAACTGTTTTCCCACTGTGCACACATGATTTTGCCAGTTTACAATTTGTATACTTTGTAAATATTATTTTCCTTTGTCAAATCGCTTTAATAATTAATTTAATATAATCTCACACAACTTATTTTTCTTGTTTGTCTTTATTTACTGCACTGCTCTCCAGTAGCCGAACTAGAATCTTCTGATTGATTCCACTAGCCAATACATTAGTAATAACACAGCACTTACCAGTCCCTCCAGGAATTTGCGATGTTGCAATCGCGCAAATTCACGCGAAATCAACCAATCTCTGCGAATTTTGAGATAATATGGTGCTTTCTTTCATCTTTCATGTCTTCAGTTCACATCTCTGCTAATCACACTGGTCCACTAAGATCTCCCATCAGGTACTGGAGGCCCAACAGAGACTGTAAACCTGACTCACCTCCTTCAACACCTGCAGACCAACTTCATTAGGTCAACCACAGTGAACTTCCTGGTCTCCTGCCGCAGGCTGTGGTTCAGCAGCTGTGCAGCAGAAGATCTATTCTATTTTATTCTCTTCTGTTCTATTCCATTCTATTCTCATCAACATCCAAAATGTGGAAATCCAGAGGAGTTGAAAATTAATCTGATCTGCTGACTGGGGAGTTGATCTGGGAGTTTGGGATGGAGGCCCATGAAAAACGACCGAACACAGGAGTTCATAAAGATTTGCCCAAACATTGATCTCCACATCTTCTCATTCCTGCTTCCTGCCCAACACCTGAACTGGACTGAGTTCAGTGATTGAACAAACTGAACATTAAATGTTTGTTCTGGTGTTTCCTTTAATTATTTATTTTTATTTTTATCAAAGTCTACCTGAATCATTCTGTTTAGTAAACAGAACAAACTAAAACAGAACCTGGAACCAACACTTCACAGGTTCTTACAGGTTCTGGCTTTGTGATGCAGGTTCCAGGTTGTTAAGTTTCTGTAGTGAAAGAGGCCTCACTAAGAGAAACTAGAGCTAAAGGTCGGTAACAGAACTGATCTGAGTCATAGAAATACAGAATATCTCCCTCAGCTATTCTGGTCATCATGAATAAAACACATTTTAAATGGGCATCAGTTGAACAGGTTGATGAGTCCTGACCTGAGAGCTTCTAGTTTACAGTGTGGACTCTTCAGTCCAGCAGAAAGACTCTCCACTCCTGAATCCTGCAGGTTGTTGTTAGTCAGGTCCAGCTCTGTCACACTGGAGGACTTGGAGCTGAGGACTGAGGACAGAGCTCCACAGCTTCTCTCTGACAGATTACAGCCACTCAGTCTGAAGAGACAAAAAGCAGATTATACTGATGAAACAGCAGCAAAATGAAAAAGGATCTTCAGTTTCCAACTACTTACAGAACTTTCTTGGAGGCTTTGACCACTGGCAGCAGCCTCAGAAGAACCTCCTCTGAAGCAGAGTATTTCTTCAGGTCAAACACGTCCAGATCTTCTCCTGATGACAGTAAGATGAAGCCCAGAGCTGACCACTGAGCAGGAGACAGTTTATCTGTGGACAGATGTCCTGATCTCAGGGACTGTTGGACCTCCTCCACTAGAGAAACATCCTTCAGTTCATTCAGACAGTGGAACAGATTGATGCTTCTCTCTACAGACACATTCTCACTGATCTTATTCTTGATGTACTCCACTGTTTTCTGATTGGTCTGTGAGCTCCTGTCTGATGTTCTCAGCAGATCCTGTAATTTGTTCTGATTGGATGTTAGTGACAGACCCAGGAGGAAGCGCAGGAACAAGTCCAGGTGTCCAGTTGGACTCTGTAAGGCCTCGTCCACAGCTCTCTGGTAGAAAACTGGTGGATCAACTTTCTGTCTGAACAGAAAGTTGATCCACCAGGACCACCAGGATGTTTTTTCCAGCAGGTTAATTCCAGACTTTCTGAAGGTCTGATGGACATGAAGAGCAGCCATAAACTCCTGGACGCTCAGATGGACGAAGCTGAACGCCTTGTCTTTCTCTTTCCATCCATCTGCTTTGAAGATCTCTGTGAACACTCCTGAGTACACTGAGGCTTCAGTCACATTGATGCCGCTTTCACTCAGATCTTTCTCATAGAAGATCAGGTTGCCCTTTAGCAGCTGTTTAAAAGCCAGTTTGGCTAATGAGTTAATGTACTGAATGCCTTTTTCTGGACCATACTTTTTTTCTGTGTGATCAATCTGAACTATGAGAAACTCTATGTACATCTCAGTCAGGGTTCTGGGCAGATCTCCTCCCTCTCTGCTTCTCAGCAGCTCCTCCAGAACTGTAGCAGTGATCCTGCAGAACACTGGGATGTGGCACATGATGTGGAGGCTTCGTGACTTCTTCAAGTGGGAGATGATGCTGCTGGCCTGCTTCTCATCTCCGAATCTCTTCTTGAAGTACTCCTCCTTCTGTGGGTCGGTGAACCCTCTGACCTCTGTCTCCATGTTCACGCAGTCATCAGGGATCTGACTGGCTGCTGCAGGCCGTGTGGTTATCCAGAGGCGAGCAGAGCGCAACAGGTTTCCTCTGATAAGTTCCCTCAGCAAGACCTCTATTTTAGTTGACTTTGTTACGTCAATGGAGCGAATGTGGTTGACATGAAAGTCCAGATGAAGGCGATTCTCATCCAGGCCATCAAACACAAACAGCAGTTTGAATCTGCTCTTCTTGTAACTGCTGTTTCCTGATGACTCCAAAGTTGTAAAGATGTCATTCAGAGCCTTCTCTGTTACGTCTTTAGTTTCTGGGATACAGAAATGAATGAGCTCTGCCAAACGAAACTCTTGTCCCTGCAGTGAATTCAGGTCACGGAAAGTGAATGGGAAAATAAGATGCACATCTTGATTAGCTCTTTTTTCAGCCCAGTCAAACACAAATTTGTGCACGAGGAATGTTTTACCAATCCCTGCAATCCCATTGGTCAGTACTGTTCTGATGGGTATGTCTTTTCCAGAAGGATGATTGAAAATGTCGCTGGGTTCGATCCGTGTCTCTGTGTCTGATGGCTTCCACACATTTTCAATCTGTAGGACCTCATGCTGTGTGTTGACGTGCATGTCCCGGCCAATAGTGATGTACAGCTCTGTGAAGATATCAACCAGAAGTTGCTTATCTGTTGCACACCCCTCTGCCACACACCGAAACTTCTCCTGGAGGTGTGATTGAAGCTTCTCTTGGTAATCTCTGATGTGACGTGGTTCTGGTACCGGAACAGTCACATCTGTGTCAAACATGAAAGGAACAGTGTGAGGTATGTGTCTATTGAAACCTCTTTGTGATGATCCTCCACCTGCACAAGTGACTCTGTCTTTCTGGAGCTGAGGGTTGTCAGCTGAAGAGCTACATTTGGAATCAAGTGGCTCAACTCCATATAACCTCCCTCACTTCTACTGCAGCCTCTCTGACAGAAGCTGCTGCCTGCGGGAGCTTCAGCCGCATGCTTTTGGGCTTTCTGTTCGTGGTTTCTTGTGTCCATTTTGGATTGGTTGGTTGCAATAAAATAATTTTTAGTCACCACACTGCGTTTGTCAAATGTAACATCTGTTGTTAGAAAAAGTTAACACTAGCAACTAAGAAGAGGTTGGACATTTAATTATCCAGTTATTTAATTATCCTGATGATAATTAAACATTGGGAAACTGTGTGAATGAGATTTTTCTAAATTTATCCCTGGGGGTTTCATGCTAACTTCTACACATAATGCAGCAACTTACCCTAATCATTTGGAGGAAAGTGACTGAAAAAACTGACTGAAAGATCAATTCAGCTAAAGGACTACCAAGACAGTTAACTATCAGAAAACAGAATAGGAATTTAGATGGAGGCAGTCAGAAGGGAGAGGACTTTCCTCAACTCGAATTTATAGACTGGTGGACGTCCCAAGGCATTTCTCTTCAGCTTATTGTATATTGCATTTTTTGGATGCTTAGGTGTGTTAAACTAATTTCATGAATATGCCAAGTTAAATTTTTCCTAAGTTGCCCTTGGCAACAGGCAAAAAACATGACCGATGGATCAAATGCAACTTTAGCGCCCAATGGTATTGCGACATATATAATACTTTTTTGTGTGTAGCAGTCTAAAATTGTAAAATTATCATTAAAATTATGTATCCATGCAACAGCAGTAATAGGAAAAGATCTGAGGGAGCTCTGGTGGGAAATTGGTGTGATTGTACAAGAACTGTTGAAAATTCATTGTGAGCGATTAACCCTTTGAGACCCACAGTTGCAAAGTTGCAAAATTGATTTAAAGATGCTTCATGAGACAACTCAGATGATTTTTTTAAAAGTATAATGCATGGGATTTTGAGGGATTTCTTTCAATATTGCAAAAATTCAACACTGGACTTTAATGGGTGCTACTAATTTGCACAGAGGGCCTCTCATCAAGTCATGAGTAAATTCATTAATTGTGCCATCTATGGCAATATACAGTGTCTATACTTTATATATGTATAGGTTATGGGATTAAAATTAAAGCTGAACTCAATTAATTTTGTATAGTACTAACAGTCAGAAGTTTGGACATACCTTCAATGCTTATGGGCCAATAATCCCACATGACCTTAACCAAGAAGGACTTGACCACTATTACATCCCAGCAGCGATCCTAGAAATGATCACCAGCTATCTCTCTGGGTTCAAACTCAGATTTACATGAGCCCTGTTCACCACCAGTTGGCTGGACCTCCAAAAGGGGATTCCAACAGGGTGTACTATCTCCATCTTGTTCATTATGGGAATGAACCTACTGATATCCACAGCAGAGGGCTTAACCCTAAATCGGAGCTGGGCATTGTCCAGCCAGTGCTGAAAGCATTCATGGACGACATCACAATAACAACAGTGACTCACGTCCAAGCAAGGTGGTTATTGGAAATTTTGGGCAGCGTTGCTTCATGGACAGGGATGCTGTTCAAAGCCAAGAAGTCCAGGCACTGGATTATGAAGGGCAGAGTTACCAGCAAGTTCAGTCTCCATGTTCAGTGCGAGATCATTCCATCCATCGAAGACAATTAAATAAAGTGCCTGGGGAGGTGGTTCAATGCCTCGCTGACAGATGGTGCCAATGCTGCTCATGCCGTGAAGCAGACTGAGGAGTGATTGAAGAGGATCGATAAATCTTTACTTCCGGGCACGTTTAAGATATGGCTCTACCAACATGGCCTCTTGGCCAGGCTCCTTTGACTCTGTGCTGTCTATGAGTTCCCCACGACATCGCAGAGGTCATTGAGAGGAAGACCAACAAGCAGCTACGAAGATGATTGGGCATTCCCCCAAGTTTCCCCTCAGTGGGCCTTTACATCCGATCTGGGCAGCTGCAATTACCCAGTCATTGGTTGTGAAGGAGTACAAGGTAGCAGAGTCATTTTAAGCCTGAGAGATTCCAGCAACCTGGTAAAATAAACAGCTGTCACAACCAGGTCCAGGTGCAAGTGGGCTGCCAACGCAGCTGTGGAGCAAGCAGTGAAGTCTCTGAAGCTGCGAAACATCGTCAGCAACCAATGTGGCCATTGGCAAGCCCTCAGGTTCACTCATTTCCAGTCTTGGGAAGATGCAAATGCAAGGTCCAGACGAAACATGGTGCAGGTCACGTGGCCAGAGCTGAGGTGACTGAAGCCTTACTGTATCTCCTTCCTCCTGAAGTCTGTGTAGGACACCTTTCCTTCGCCATCACAGCTGCACACATGAGGGCTGAGAGAGGATCCACTCTGCAAACACTACAGCCAGAAGGGGAGTCTGGCACACATACTGTCTGGGTACAAAACAGCTTTAACCCAACGGCGGTATAGATGGCGCCATGACAAAGTTCTCCTCTCACTCACTGATATTATAGAGTGGGAGAGAGGCAAGAAGAGGTCAGCTGACACAGTCACAAGGAGGATGATCTCTTTCCTTAAGGAAGGAGCTAAGCCAATTTAGATGACAAGAACAAAGCTCAACAGCTTTCACACTGCATAAATACAGGCACTTATACGATTCATCACAGAGAGATCACCGTGATAACTGGGTTATGAACAATTCATGGTGTGAAATTAAAACAAACTGCTAAAATGCTACTATTCGGTAAAATGCCATGTTATAAGTGGTGTAAACAATGGCAAACTTCTTCTACTCTTGTACTAGAGTAGAGTAGGTAGACATGTGTTTGTGATACACTGCCCCCTGCAGTTTGGGAGCAGATGTCACATGGAGTATAAAGCCACACACGATCTCTTCCGTGCCCCCGGTAAATACACAAAGTGTGTGTGTGTGTGTGTGTGTGTGTGTGTGTGTGTGTATGTATATATATATATATATATATATATATATATATATATATATATATATATATATATATATATATATATCAGTGCTGTCAAATGCTTAAAATTTTTAATCTGATTAATCACAAGGTTGCTGTGGATTAATTTAGATTAATTCCGATTAAATGCCATTCATTTTTAATCTATATTAATTGCATATCATTTTGCCTGAGCAAACAAATTCAAGAAATAAAGGAATATATATGCACTTAATGTCAGGGCTCCCTCCTCACCCCCACCCCACCTGGCTCCCTTTACCTTTTTCCCATCTGTCTCCCCCTGTGTCTCTCCCTCTTTCTCCTCTCTCCTGCTCCTGTCTCTCTTCCTTCTCCTCTCTCTCCCTCCCTCTCTCTCTCCCCAGCGCTGCACTCGGTGGAGCGCGGCCAGACGGCTGCCTCCACTCGGTAATCAGCCACCTCCCCGGGATCCGCACAGCTGTGGCTCGTTCCTGATTACTCCACACCAGCAATAAAAGACCGGTTCATCCTCCCACACGTGCCAGATCGTAAATTCCTGCCACGCAGTCAGTTTCCCTCTCGCCGTTTTAATCTGTTGATACCAGTGCTGCTTCTAAAACTGCCTGTCCTCCTTTTCACCTAGATCGATCCAGCTGCCCTGATCTCCTCCCGTCCTGCCTTCCCCTTCGTGCTCCCCTCCGGATTCCCTTCTCGGCTTCCCCTCCTGGACCCCTGGATCCTCCCGCAGCCTCACCACCCCGGACCCTCTGTGCCTGGCTCTCCTCTGGCTCCCCTGCCTTCTGCCTGCCTGCCGCCGCGAGCTCTCACGCTCTCCCGCTCTCCCGATCGCCTCACTCCGCTACACCCAGACCGCTCGCGGTCCACGGATCCCTGGCTCCCCGTTCCGTCCCTGGACTCTTCTCCTTCACACCACCCTGGACTCCTCTCTGGCTCCTCACCCCTCCATGTTCTCCCCACCTTCCCTCAATAAACTGGCATTATATCCTGACTCAGCCTCAGAAGTGTGTTCTCTGCTTGGGTTCGCCAGCATGAAACCGTGACACTTAACATGTTTATTAAACACCTGTGCTTTAATTAAAGGCCTAAGCCTGCGAAAATTTTCGCAGGGTAACTTCGAGTAGAGGTGGGGAGTAGGGGGGACCTGAGGTCCCCTGAGCCCATTGTTGTGACATAATGGTTCCTTAATGAGCCATTCACTTGCTTTAACGTATGTTAATGCAGCATGCAGTCTCCCCAAACCTGTTTGTCCCATGTATCTGGTTTGTTGGGCTAGTGGGTGTGTGTGTGAAATTTTGATTATAAAAGCATAAGACTTCTTCAAGTCAAGTAGTCAGCAATGGCAGCAAGAAGACCACGCAAGACATACAGTGCTCTGGAAGCCTTAGCTATTTTGCAAGCACTTCCAGATGTGGACTCTGGAAGTATTGAAGAAGATTCCTCCTCCTCCTCTGATGAGGATGTGCCAGCACCAACGGATTCACAGCTGGCACAGCCTGTTCACATGAGACCTACACGAAAGCGGACAAAGAAACTAATAATTGTTGAAGAGGAAGAAGATGAAGAAAGGCCACAGAGCAAAAAACGCAGGGACACTGGAAAAAAGTCTTCCTCATCCCAAAAGCGCAAGCACACTGAACAGAAGTCCCAGAGAATAGAAGAGAAAGCCCAGAAAAGCAAAGAAGCTACAGAAAACTCCAAGGTATTTACATATTTTGCTTTTATAATGTAGCATGTTTGTGGTTTTATTTATACAGTATACTGTATGCTCGTAAATGCAAAACAATTCCCCGTTTTGGGCAATAGAGTTGTAATCTTTTCTCATCTTATCTTTAGGCTGGGCCAGCAGAAGAGACAGCAAAAGATAGCACTGTTTGGGTCCAGTGACAAATTGAGGACTTCAGCACCGTTCAGCCAACTCTGACAACTCAGACATCGTTCGCCAATGCAGGACCGACAGAGATTGCAAGACGCAAAGTGACAAGTCGCTTGCAAAGCTTCCTCTGTCTATTTGACATCAGCATGCTGTTGACCATCAGAGACTGCACAATTCACAAAGCCCGCAAAACAATCCCTGACTGGAGCACAAGTGTCTACGAGCTGATGGCATTCATCGCTGTATTGTTGTTCAGAGGAGCGACTGGCGGAGCTGGTGCCATGCGGGACTGCTGGTCAAAATACTTCGGCATTCCGGTTATCATGTCCACAATGTCCCGGGACCGATATGCAGAGCTGATGCGATATTTACGTTTTGATATCAAGGACATCCGTTTCTGCTATTTCAGACATTTGGGGGCGCTTTGTTCAGAACTGTGTGTTGTCATACAACCCAGGGCAACACATAACTATTGATGAACAGTTATTTCCCACAAAGGTACATTCTACAGTACATTGCATCCAAACCGGACAAGTTTGGAATAAAGTTTTGGATTGCAGCAGACTTGGACACGAAGTACATGTGCAATGCCATGCCTTATTTAGGAAAAGACCCCAGCCGTGCTGCAGGTGAGCGACTTGCAGATAATGTTGTGACAAGGCTTATGGAACCCTTTCTGGACAGAGGCAGGACTGCCACGATGGACAAGTTTTTTACGTCATTGCAGCGCGGAGAGGTCCGGTCGCCCAAATGACATTTTTTGGGCCACCAACATATGTTAATTTAGACATTTTTAGGAGCCAAAATCAACTTTTAGTGGCCAAAAAAATGAATCCTACTTTTTGCATCCTTTGTGCGTTAAATGTGTAATAATTTGTCTGTGTGTGTCACATGTCGATGTTTAGTGCATTTTATGTGCCCTTGGAGGAGAAGAAAAAAAAATCCAGTTCCTCCTCCACGTCAACTTGTTAGCTGGAGCCGCCAAGCTATCACTGGTCACTGGGCAAAGTGTGCCTTAAAACCCCCCACGGCCGTGAAAAGTCACCCATGAATGAGCAGCGCATTGTCCGGAGCTCCGAGCGGGCGACTGTGACGTTGACAGCCGGAACAGGTGCGGTTTGTCTCGGGCAGACGAGCGGCGAGGAGCGGCAGGTGTTAGCCGAGCAGCTAGCTGGGGATAGCTAGCCAGGCGGGGAGTCTGAGCAGTCTGTGACCGGGGAGAGCAGCCGGCGGACCCGCCGAGTTAAAAATGACAGCTCCGGTGGCTTGGTGCTTTCCGTTCACGGTGCTCAGGCTCAGTTGGTGCTGTCCTCCGGATGCCGCCACCACATTCTGGGCTGGTTCTGGATCCGACGGAGTCTCACAGACTCCCACGGGATGTTAACGACATCAACATCAGCAACAATAAAGTGTTCAAATTTGAAATTAAATCGGCGGAAATCCGTGGATCCGCGGAAAATTGCCATCCCTGAAACTTGGATTTGGAGGTCAGTCGCCCAAATCAAAATATTTGGGCCCCTAACCAGCGTGTTAAATTTCAGTTTATCATTTACACATGTGCAATGCAACTGCCAGATCACAGTTTTTCCACAAAGGCGCAAAACATTTAGTCTCAGCTATCTGGAACTAAACAATCTAGTATTTGACTTCATGATCAAAACAACTTGTCAAGGTCTAGGATTTTTTTTTAAATTTTACAGTTTTACAATTTACAGTTTGTCTTCTCTGTAATTTTTGACACCTTGCAAAGTCGTCCTGCGTGCTGAAATGAACCATGTGGCTGGCCGGTTTTGGACTGCGGGCCATATGTTTCACACCCCTGGTAAAAAATAATCAGAGTAGATAAGCCGAGGTGGTGACGTGATCAAGTACGCCGGGGTTCCAATTGCATATTAACAGTGTGTTCTAGGTAGTCTGTATTTGGCAAGTACGCAAGTACAGACTTGCACAATGGCCAGCACAGTTTGTGTGCCATGAAAAACAGGCAGAAGTTTAAAAAAATAATTCAGCTAATTAGTTCGGCGTAGACAGATCTTTTTCTCCCAGTCGCTCGTGTCCCCCTTGTCCGCTATTTGAGAAACACTGCAGTAGGTCAAGACCCTTTAGACAATAGAACCTAAAAACAGAGATCTGGACCAGCAGTCCTGTTCTGGACTCACCAGGATCCTTATCAAAGTACATCTACTGAAGAAGTCACAGGAACCACAGCGATATAGGAGTGGAACTGGAGAATGTTTAACTTTCTAACCCAGCTTAAAATGGGCACCAGTTTAGAAAATTTGATTTGAGTATCATCAGCCATAAAACTGACCATTCTGCTACAGCTACACTACAACCTGCTGCCTCATGCAACTTCATAGACAACCGCTTCATTTCAGACATGATGAACTGCTGCCATCTTTATTTACAGACCAAAGAATCCATCAGTTTCACCTTCAGTCTGAGGAAGAGGAGGCTGAGTCTGAGAGGAGGAAGATTTTCTGTTCTCTGAAGTCTCCCCAACATCACTGACATGCACTGACAGACAGTCAGAGATCACATGTTATATTGTCCACTGCTTACTAATTCATGTATTTTAGTTACAACAGACTTGGAAGGTACTTTATGTTGACATTTATTGATGAGTTTATGGTGTTGACTAACTCTGGTTTTCTGACACCAAACTGCTCCTTGTTGATCCTCAGGGCCAGTGACCCCCTGATTAACTTACTCAGCTGTTAGGGAATCACCGGACCAGCTCTCCATCCTTCGGGTCCGGTCCTACTGCCCCCTGAGATCTTACTCAGAGGGATGCTGCAGAACTGTTAAGCTGGTTGACGAGGAAAATTCGCCTAGCTGTCTCACTGCCTTCATCCAGATGCCTATCCCTACTTCCTCTGATAATTAATTTAACCGAGTAGCCACTTCGGTATAGTTAAATTTAACCACCAGATACACCCGTTAACGGCAGCTTTTCCTCTCATAGATCTGGCACTTGTTAAGTTGCTAGGTTTAATTCAGAGATTATGGACATATAGACAACCTCTAGGATATGTTTATACTGGGCCAACCTGACCCCTATGACTAGGTAACCTTTCAGAACCTTGCTACTATCATGCACGCTGTAAGTTAACTTATTACATCAAGAGCTAGATGTATAAGTATTTATTCAGGGATAATACAAAATAGAAATAGAATTTAAGAAATAATAAAAGAAAATAGCACTTGCAATTTGTTGTCTTTAATTGCAGAATAATGCTTTATTGATATATTTTAGCAGGGCACAAGCATAGCCAATAAATCATCAGACAAATAATCAAACATTAGATAATATTCAAACCACCCTTAATCCATATCCCTACTGGTCTTATGCTTTCTTAAGAAAAAAGGGGAATGCGTGTTACCTAATGTAACGGTAATTTGGAGGGAGTAGAACAGCGGGTGTGGCCACACCCGGCCGCTCACCTGAGCCCACCAAGGAACCCAGGGGGAAGCTGGAGAGAGCGTTAGTCCAAATTTCAGGTCTGCATGTAATCCAGTTTTGGGCCAGGAAAAAAAAAACTTTGTTAATCCATTCAGGTGTTATTCCTCTGGAAATAATAGAATCCAGTGATACTCCATCAGTCCATTGTCAAGTCCCGACCACAATCCTGTAATCCTTAACAACGAATAAGATGCAGTTCCTTTAGTCCATTATTCCATCAGAACAGTCCTTCCTTCAGCAGACCAAGTTATTCCACTCAACCAGAGTTACGTGGTAATCATCCCCTGTGCTCGGACTAATGTCCGGATTGCACCCAGGCAGATACCCGCAACAATCTCCCAACTTGCATCTCCATCAGATGTAATTTATAGTTTACTGTATCTTTACCCCCTCCCAACTCACACACTTGCCCCATACACTGACCGCATGATCACCTCCACTTTTAAGGAACTGAAACTGTCTGTTTTGGACTGTCCAGACAGCCCATCTTGCCCCCCCTGATCTCTCCTGTCTGCAACTCAGCACAGGCTCCTGATCAGGAAATGGAAACGCAGATGTCAGCCTCTAACTGTCGCTGGCATCCCATTGTGCAATCTTTTGGACAATGTGTACAGACTTATTAAAAAAAACCCAATCTATTCTGAGTTTAATCTTTACGGTGAACACTTGACTCTAGTTCACTTAACTCATGACTTCTCACCTCATAACAGTAGTCAAAACTCTTTCTAAAACACCTCAGTTTCATAGTAATCAAAACTCTTAAAAGCATTCCCATTTCATAACGCATAAGTTCCTCTTTTTAGTCAAATCTATCAAAAACATCAGTTTTCACAGTGAGCTGCTGTTCTGACTTCTACACTGTTTCAACATTAAAGAATGTAAGAAATAGACACTTGGTTAGATCAAACACATTCATTAGGTTATGGCATAATCTGATCCTAAATCACAGTTATATCACAATGTTCCCTTATTTAGCTGTTGTTCTGTCAGAGTCTCCCCTTTGTGGCTGATTCTGGGATCTCATATCTCCATGCTTCACAACACCCCCTTCTATGAGATCCCAGTCAGCCCCTATAAATGGCTGGTTCTGGGATCCCATATCGCCGTGCTTCACAACACCCCCTTCTTGGGATCCAGAACAGACATTTCTCTCCTTTCCTTCTTTCTGATAAAAGCAACCCAAAAGTTTGGGATAACACAGTGGTTGATTATTAGTTTAATTACATGTTCAGCAGTGAGCAAGCATACAGGTCAGCCTGTTAATCGAGGCCTTTGTATTTCTTCTGGGGCGCCTCCCTCACATCGTATTCAGCTACGGGGAGTTCAGCACCCACAGGCGTTGTACCGATATCCGAAATCCTTCTTGGTCAGTCCAAATAAATCCTTCAGTTAGGAACCTTCAAAAAAGGTCTCCCAGTCGATCGTGGTTACCCAGGTACAGCTCGCTGATACTCAGACAGCTCCCCAGCTCCACCTGGTTTCAACTTCTGCAGTCACTTTTTAATCCACTTCTTGAATGCAGGTTTCTGCCTCCTCTTGGATACATCCAGCATGGAAAAAACTTGTACATCCTCATTCTCGTTGGACCAAAGTCCTTTTTCAGAACATTCCAACTTTCTAAGAGCTCTGCCTGCCCAGAGCTCTGGTTGTGCATCTTCTCCTGGTAACCCCCCCATTAAACAGTGGTCACTCTAACGAAGGGGGGCAGGCTCTGTGTGCCCGTGACCATATTCCTGGTTTCCTTAGTCAACAACTGGACTCAGCTACTCCACTCTCTGGAATTAAATTTCAAGCACGAAAGGTATCTCTCACCTTTCTTCTTTCCCCACTCACTTGGGACGGTGTTTCATAATGAGCCCTCCTACCCGCTGTCCTCTGCGACCAGTGTTGTAATCCACACACCTCACAGCTCTGCAGGACACGGCGTAGTCCGCTCCTAGAAATCCAAAGTCAGCTTATCCAGCCGTCCACGCGACAGAATGACACCACCATGGCCAAACACCACTTAACCTTTTTTAGATGTAATGCACACAATAACCTGACTTTCTACCACCAGGAAAAATATTCATTCTTAGTGACTGTGATAGGGATAAAGTGAATTTCCAATCTGTTAACTTTAATTGCAGGAAAAATGTTTTCATAAAAGAGAAGTAATATTCACCCAGATTACATAATTTGGAGGGAGAGCAGTCACGGTGTGGCCACACCCGGCTGCTCACCTGAGACCCGCCGGGGCCCAGGGGGAAGTGGACGGGGGTCCGACCAGATTTAGATCTGCATATATCCATTTTTGTTGTTTGGTCCAGTATTCCTCACATGGAAAATAGAGTTCAGTAATGTTCCTTCAGACAGCATTATTTCCAGATCACAGTTCAGTAATCCTCCAACACTGCAGGAAACGCAGTACTTTGGTCCATAATTCCATCAGAACAGTTATTCCTTTGCAGATCATGTTGAATTCCCTGTCCGAGTTACGTGGTAATCATCCCCTGTGCTCAGACTGATGTCTGGATTGCACCCAGGCAGATACCCGCAACAATCTCCCAACTTGCGTCTCGATCAGATGTAATTTATAGTTTACTGTATCTTTACCCCCTCCCAACTCACACACTTGCCCCATACACTGACCGCATGATCACCTCCACTTTAAGGAACTGAAACTGTCTGTTTTGGACTGTCCAGACAGCCCATCTTGCCCCCCTGATCTCTCCTGTCTGCAACTCAGCACAGGCTCCTGATCAGGAAATGGAAACGCAGATGTCAGCCTCTAACTGTCGCTGGCATCCCATTGTGCAATCTTTTGGACAATGTGTACAGACTTATTAAAAAAAACCCAATCTATTCTGAGTTTAATCTTTACGGTGAACACTTGACTCTAGTTCACTTAACTCATGACTTCTCACCTCATAACAGTAGTCAAAACTCTTTCTAAACCACTTCAGTTTCATAGTAATCAAAACTCTTAAAAGCATTCCCATTTCATAACGCATAAGTTCCTCTTTTTAGTCAAATCTATCAAAAACATCAGTTTTCACAGTGAGCTGCTGTTCTGACTTCTACACTGTTTCAACATTAAAGAATGTAAGAAATAGACACTTGGTTAGATCAAACACATTCATTAGGTTATGGCATAATCTGATCCTAAATCACAGTTATATCACCATGTTCCCTTATTTAGCTGTTGTTCTGTCAGAGTCTCCCCTTTGTGGCTGATTCTGGGATCTCATATCTCCATGCTTCACAACATCCTTCAAAGTAAAACCTAGTGTTCCTCTGACATTAGTCTGCCATATCCAGACCATTCTGAAGAACAGAGTGTTCTGGCTTCACCTCATCATCATTCTGCTATAGAGGGAAGAAGGTCTGTCTTTTCACATTCCGGAACCTGCGCCTGTGAAAGTGGCTGCAAAGTTTGGTGTCTCTTAACTGTTTCCAGGTTTTGCTGTATTTTTGCTATATTTTTTAAATATTTTGTCGTCTTATTGACTGCTGATGGAGGTTTCTGCTGGGAGAAGAATCTATTCAAGAGAAGAGCTTTTTTCATTGAGACAGAACAAATCTGGACTGCAACATCCAGTTCCAGTGGACATCTTGAGGTGTTTTCGTGGTTGCCGTGCTGGTGCAAAGGTGAAGGCTAGGAAATGGAGATACAAGCCCTTTCTTCCATCAATCATCATGGGAAAGGTGAACTCTTTGCCATACAAAAGTGACGAGCTGGAGACACTGGTGAAGACGGACAAAACATACCGTGAATGCGGTCTCCTGTGTTTTACTGAGACCTGGTTGAATCAAAACAACTCAGACTCAACTGTGGATCTACCTGACTTCACTCTCATAAGGTCAGACAGAGATGCTAAAGCTAGTGGCAAGAAGAAAGGAGGAGGTCTGGCTTTATTTGTTAACCAGAGATGGTGTAACTCCTCACACATAACGGTTAAGGAGAAGTTGTGTTGTCCAGATATTGAATTGTTGGCAGTTGGACTTCGGCCATATTATGTTCCAAGGGAGTTCAGTCACATCATAACAATACTTGTATACATTCCACCCAAAGCAACTGACTTGGTTCCATGTGATGTTTTGCATGATACTGTTGCTAGGATACAGACTCAACATCCTGAGGCACTTGTAATAATATCAGGAGATTTCAATCATGTCAGCCTCTCCTCTCATCTGACTGGATTTACACAGTTTGTTAACTGCCCTACCAGAGAGAATAAAACCCTAGACCTGCTATATGCCAATATCAAAGAAGCTTACAGAGCTACTGCCTTACCACCACTGGGCAGGTCAGATCATAACCTGGTTTATCTGCAGACCTGTTACAAACCTTGTGTGCTGAGACAGCCTGCAACTAAAGTCCAAATCAGAAAATGGACTCCTCAAGCTAGTGAAGCTCTAAGGGACTGCTTTGAATCAACAGACTGGAATGTGCTCCTGGAAACAGATGAGGACAGCATGAACATTGACAGACAGGTGGATTGTTTTACTGAATACATCAACTTCTGTAGAGACACAGTCATACCAGGCGTAAACTAACCGTGACGTCACCCGTTGGTTTCAACGCCGAGAAAATGAAGCCCGGATTTTGCTACTTCCTGGTCGCCATTTTGGATTTTTTGGAGCCAGTGACGTAAAAAGCGTCATCAAACAGACTGGACCAGAGAGCAACTAGGGACAGGATTGGCTGAGGACTCTCTTATCCCGCCCATGTTTTACCGCAGAGGCTTCTGTTGCTGTCTATCAAGTATAGCCATGCCCCCTGGCTCCGCCGACTTTAACGATTTATTTAAAATTCAGTATTGATTTATTTTAAGATCGGCCACCTGATCTCTCATTTTGACCATGAAAACTAACGGGAAAAAAATCCTGAGCTGTAGAACATCAGTCTATCAAATTTTATTTTTTCCAAAAATGAGTTGGGGTCTATGGAGAAAAAGCTTCTTGGAGCCAACCCTAGCGGACGGCGTGATATTGCAAGTTTTTGACACTTCCGGGTGGGCTTCAATTCTGGAGCCAGATGCTACGTCCATTATATATACAGTCTATGACTCATACCTGCAAAGACTGTTCGCTGTTTCCCCAATAACAAACCATGGATCACAAGCGACATAAAGGCAATCCTCAACCAGAAAAAAAAGCTTTTAGAGATGGTGACAAAGAACGCCTCAAAGAAGTGCAACATGAGCTGAAGAGGAGACTGAAAGTGGCAAAGATGGAATACAAAAAGAAGATAGAGAGGAATTTTCAACACGGTAACATCCGTGATGTGTGGAGAGGAATCAATACCATCTCTGGACACAACAATAAAAAGAGGAGGGAGCCAATAGTGGGTGATGTAGAAAGAGCTGACGAACTCAACAGATTTGACACTGTGGACACACCTACTTCCGCTGCTACTCCTCCTTCTTCTCCTCAACATATGGAAATCCCCACTATAGCTCCTCTTTCTCCTCCATCTCCTACACATGTCTCCACAGCTGCAGCCACTTCCGTTCCAGCACCTGTATCCATCTCTGTCACAGAGACAGGGGTGATGTTGGAGCTTCAGAGACTTTGCTCTGGGAAGGCAGCTGGCCCAGATGGTGTATGTCCAAGGCTGCGTAAAGACTGTGCTGCACAACTGTGTCAACCTCTCCACAGGATCTTCAACCTGAGTCTACAGCTGGGGCGGTTGCCTGCTCTATGGAAAACATCCTGTATTGTACTGGTACCAAAAATCAAATGTCCGGCTGAACTAAATGACTACAGATCTATTGCTCTGACCTCACACATCATGAAAACTTTGGAGCGGCTGGTTTTACATCTACTGAGGCTTGAAGTCAAAGACACACTCGATTCCTTGCAGTTTGCATACAAAGAACACATTGGAGTGGATGATGCCATCCTCTTCATGCTTCACCGTGCCCTGTCTCATCTGGAGGAACCTGGAGTTTATGTGAGAATCATGTTCTTTGATTTTTCAAATGCATTCAACTCCATCCAACCCACCATCCTCAAAGACAAGCTCACAGAGATGGGAGTGGATCCTTCCTGTGTTTCATGGATTACAGATTACCTGAGAGGAAGGCCACAGTTTGTCAGGCTGGGGAACTGTGTTTCTGGGACATTAATGAGTAGTACTGGGGCTCCACAAGGAACAGTCCTGGCTCCATTCCTGTTCACTCTGTATACATCTGACTTCAAATCCAGCACCGAGTCCTGCCACATTCAGAAATACTCTGATGACACTGCTATCGTGGCATGTATCAGAAATGGACATGAAGCTGAATACAGAGATCTGATAAGTGCCTTCAGTGACTGGAGTCACAAAAACTGCCTGCTACTCAACGCCTCAAAGACAAAGGAAATGATCATAGATTTCCACAGATCCAAACCCCCTCTTCAGCCAGTCAACACTTGTGGCGTGGACATCGAGATGGCGACATCATATAAATATTTAGGTGCCCACCTTGATAATAAGTTGGACTGGTCTACAAACTTAGACTTCATCTACAAAAAGGGCCAGAGCCGACTTTATTGCCTCAGAAGACTTTGATCACTGGACATGTGCAGTAAGATGCTGCAGATGTTTTATCAGTGTGTGGTAGCAAGTGTCCTGTTTTATGCTGCAGTCTGCTGGGGAGGCTGTATAAAAAAACAAGGATGCAAGGCATCTGAACAAACTGATTAAAAAAGCTGGCTCTGTGGTTGGAATCACAATGAACACATTGGAGGATGAGGTGGAGAGACGGGCACTGAGCAAGATGGAGGCCATTCTGACAAACATGGATCATCCACTTCACATCTGCCTCAATGAACAACGAAACATCAGTGGACGGCTCCTATCCCTGTGCTGCACGACCGAAAGATTTCGGAAATCTGTCTTGCCATCAGCAGTCAGGCTATTCAATTCAAAATTAAACAGATAAGAACCCTGACAACTGAATTTCCCTTTGGGGATGAATAAAGTGATTCTGATTCTGATTCTTTTTAAAGCAGCCACAGTCATCCAGGGTGGAGCTAAGCCCAGGATGCAGCAACAGTGTCCCCTTAAATAGTCAGCCAACATGGCTGCCTTACTGCTGGATCAAAACCCTCTCAAGACTTGACATTTCCAGTGTGGTAGGTCACTGGGAGGTTGTTCATGGTTTAAAAGTTGAACATAATGTTACATAGTACTACATACTAACATGCCAGATGGTACGCACAGAAAAAGATGTAGTATGTTCCAGTACATATTATGTTAAATGTAGTATCTCAGAAATACTCAGATGTCCTACAGCATTCAAACTGATTCTGTAGAATACAAATTAACATGTTTTTCTGGCTGTTCTGACCCACATTATGTGAACAGTCATAGCACTTAACAATGTGTCGTGGAAACAGAAATAGGTTTGAGCTGCTGAGAATCACAGTCAGATGACACCACATTACTACAGACTGGGATAGTCAGTTTAAGGCTCCATATCATGAAATAGAATGTTCTAATTGTATGAACACTGCAGGACACAGTGAATACTTTGTGATGACAAACTGTAGTATGTATTTAAATTAAAAGGTTTGTGATTTGGAATGCAGCTGCTTCAACAACATGTCTCTGCCCTTACTGAGAGCTGATTGGTCAGCTTCCATCTGGTTGTAAACTGCAGGACCACTCCCAGCTAAACAGCATGAATGAAGAATCTTCAGAAACTGTCTGATCAACTCATAATTTGGTGAACGCAGGTCAGGACATGCTTTGCTTCCAGAAGGTCAGCTCTTACAGAACTAATTTTGGTGTTATATCAAGGTTTAAACAGCAGGGGGCAGCATTCAGTCAGTAGGGTTGATCAGTAGATTGTACAGAGGAACTGACTTTAAAGTGGACTCAGGAAAAACTGACAGAACCTGAACTCTATCAAACTGTAGCAGAACCTGAACTCTATCAAACTGTAGCAGAACCATCATGCATCTTTCTGACTGTAATGATATCATGTTGTTCTTGTCTTGTGACTGACCTTCTGGTCCTGAGCTGCTGGCAGGTAAACTCTGCAGCAGATCATTCCTGTGGATCTTCTCTAAAACCACCCTGGTCACCTGCACAGCTCCCTGATCTCCATAAGTCTGCACCATCACATTCACAGTGTTACACCTGCTTGTTGTCTGTAGTTGGCTCTCTTTGATGGCTGGGAGGTCTTGAACATTGTTGGTCTTCTGCAGGAACCACTGGAAATCAGAGAGCTGACCATCATTAAGATCATCCAGGATGTTTTTGAGGAGCTCTGACGTCGTCATGGCTCCCTGATAAAGTCAAAGAAAATGTCAGCAGTTAATGAACAGTTGTGTTGTTGGTGTGGTGAAGGTTGTTGTCTAGCAGCAGGACTGCAGTTAATCCAACAGGATCACTGACAGCAACACTGAGGGGAACCAGCAGGGGGCGCTCACTGCTGTCTGTTAAATATTACTCATGGAAGTCACTCTGCAGTCTCTGGACCACAACACAAAGATGATCCCACATCAGTGGTGTAGTCTACATGATACACGCCGTATACTAGGGCTGCAACTAACGATTATTTTGATAATCGATTATTCACCTACATTTTAGTTTTGCCTTTATTTTCCAATGTAAAATATTAATAAAGGGCCTATGTCATTCAACGTATATTTTAAGAGCTTTTAACCATGTTACAATGTCCTAAATTCTTCAAAAAACCTATCCAGAGTTGGATTTTAGTATGTCTCAATTAGCAGCAATCAAAACACTGACTCATCAACACATACATACTCATACAACCATCCAACATCACAAGATCTTAAATGAAGTTTCACCAAGGCAACATTTATACTTTAAAAACATCTTTCCTGTAGAGAAGCATTTTCTGGGCACCCATGTATTTTAAGCTATACTACAATAATATCACAAGTAAGGGCTCCAAAAGTAGTGAACTAAATTTAAGGTAGTAATCTGAGAACAGAAAGAAAACAGAAACAATTTACATACACACATATATATATATATATATATATATATATATATAAAGCTGGTTGAGAGTCGAAAGTTACTTTAGTGCCTTTTCAAGAGTCTGTGTGTGGTTCGCTCTTTCATTTTTTCATTTCAAAATAAAATCTAAAAAGTCTACCGGGACTTCTGGTTATGGCCGCAAGGTAGAAGGTCACGTTCGAACCTGCTCCCTACAATAATCCTACTTAATCCTAAATTTGGACCGAAAAACGCTCCAAAATTGTGAAACTGATGCAAAAAATGCCTGGTGCTGGAAAAGCGTGTAAAGAAAGGTCAAAATTTGCTACGCATTCCCCTTCTCTCCTCTGGGAAACACTAAAGGCTGTGATCAGGGGTGAGATTATTTCACATTCAGCTACAATAAATAAAATGAAAAGAATTCAGCAGGAGCAGCTTATTAAAGACATATTTATGGTGGATGCTCTGTACTCTGTCTCTCCCTCCCCTGAGCTCTACAAAAGGAAGCTGGATCTCCAAACACAATATAATTTGCTATCAACGGAAAAAACAGAACGTCTCCTACTAAAAGCACGGGGATATGTCTATGAGCATGGCGATAAAACCGGGCGTTTATTAGCACACCAACTTAAATGCCACTCAGCCTCTCAACAAATCCCACAAATACGGAAAGAAGACGGCGAACTAACTATTGATCCAGAAGAAATAAAAGAAATATTCACCACATTTTACTCAAATCTGTATACATCAGAGATGACGAATGATTGTTCTGACATGGATCATTTCTTTAACAGCATCCAGGCTCCTTCTATAACAACAGCTCATAGGACTGAAACTGAGCGTCCACTAGACTATACAGAAATCGTAACTGCTATGAAGGCAATGCAGAACGGCAAGGCACCAGGCCCCGATGGGTATCCTATAGAATTCTATAAAAAGTTCTCTGATAAACTGTTAACAATTTTACTTGATATGTTTAATGACTCTTTATTTCATGGGTCACTCCCACAGACATTGACTGAAGCATCGATTACTCTTTTGCTGAAGCCAGGTAAAGATGGCACAGAATGTAGCTCGTATCGTCCCATCTCTCTCTTAAATTGTGATGTGAAGATCTTGGCCAAAGCCCTTGCCCTACGCCTAGAAACCACAATACACAATGTGATATCTGTCGACCAAACTGGTTTTATATCAGGCCGACATTCATTTACAAACATTCGGCGGCTCCTAAATGTTATCCACTCTCCTGTGTCCAGCGTGGTACCAGAAGTGGTCATCGCGCTGGATGCAGAGAAAGCATTTGATAGGGTAGAATGGGGTTATTTATTTGCTTGTTTAAAGAAATTTGGATATGGCCCTAATTTTATAACATGGATCAAACTTTTGTATACCTCACCTAAAGCCTCTGTAACCACAAATGGTAAGCGCTCACAATATTTCCAGTTGTCAAGGGGCACCCGCCAGGGTTGTCCACTCAGTCCATTGTTATTTGCCCTAGCCATAGAGCCTTTATCTTTATCACTTAAAGCATCCCCATCAATCACTGGGATTCATAGGGGGGGGAGAGAGTATAGAGTATCGCTTTACGCAGATGATTTGTAAATGTATGTGTCTGACCCTGTGTTGTGTGTTCCCCATATTACCCATGCCCTAAGGAGATTTGGCATCTTTTCTGGGTATAAACTGAATTTTAGTAAAAGTGAATGTTATCCTATTAATGATCTGGCTCTTCTAATACAAGATGGTACTCTACCATTCAAAATGTCCAGAAATGGCTTTAAATACCTGGGCATTAATATTACACGGGACATGCAAAATCTCTTCCAAGAAAATTTTTGTTTACTATTTGATAAAGTCAAATTAGACCTGAAGAAATGGAAACCACTTCATCTATCCCTAGCGGGGAAAGTGAACTGTATTAAAATGAATGTGCTCCCCAAGTTTCTTTACCTGTTCCAATGTATTCCTCTTTATCTTCCTAAATCTTTTTTTAAATCTATTGATAAGGCCTTAATTTCATTCATATGGGACGGGAAGAAACCTAGAATACGATTAGAACTCTTGCAGAGGCCCAGAAATCAAGGTAGTTTAGCCCTTCCAAATTTTTGTCATTATTATTGGGCCTCAAATGTCCAAAAAATTATGTATTGGCTCAATACACCTGATGCAGACTGGTGTCAGCTTGAAGCTGCATCTTGCATCTCCACCTCTCTTAGAGCCCTGGTCACCTCCAATCTTCCCATCTCTTTCTTACAGTACACTAATAATCCTATAGTCATAAACACTCTCAAATATGGATTCAGCTTAGACGGAACTTTGGGTTTAAAAACCTTCTCTATCTAAGTCCCATACATAATAATCACCTTTTCCAGCCAGCTAGGTTAGACTCGGAATTTAGACTTTGGCAGAGACGAGGCATTCATAATTTTAAGGATATGTATATAAACTCCATTTTTGCAAGTTTTGATGAGCTATCGCATAAATTCGACCTTCCTCAATCCAGCCTGTTTCGATATTTCCAAGTCCGTCACTTCCTTCAACATCAGGATCCCAATTTTCCATACATAACATTACCTTCTGGTTTAGATGATCTGTTGAAATCCCCATTCAATTCAAAAAGACTTATCTCAAGGATTAGTGAATGTATGACCTCCCTAAAAAACACAACACTGGCAAGGATCAGAGCAGACTGGGTGAATGAGCTGGGGGAAGACTTGGAAGAGGACACTTGGGAGAGTGCTCTTCTAAGAGTCAATGACAGCACTTCCTGCGCCAAATTAAGTATTATACAATTCAAGATTCTACATCGCATTCACTACTCCAAAGCAAGACTGGCTAGAATCTACCCTAACACAGATGCAAGCTGTGACAGGTGTCAAAATTCTCCTGCTAATTTAACACACATGTTTTGGTCGTGTCCAGCCCTGGCTACCTATTGGTCTGCCATCTTTAAAATATTGTCAGAAGCATTGAATATAGACCTTCAACCCAACGCAGCTATGACCATATTTGGTACCTCAGATAGAAAACACGCAACACTAAGGGAAGGTTACAAAAACATAATTGCTTTTACGACGCTGCTGGCACGTAGAAGAATACTATTGCATTGGAAATCAAAAAATCCACCGAAAGCATCTTTGTGGTTTAGCGACCTGACACAGTTCATACAATTAGAGAAAATAAAATATACCCTCAGGGGTTCCAGGGACAAATTCTTCACTGTCTGGGGTCCAATGTTGAAACATCTAAATAAACTTAAAATTGTACCCACTTAATGACCACTCTGCGGCTATCTTGCATCAATATTTGTGTTTATGATTGAATCCATGTAAACCATGTCGGGGCTAGTGCACAGCTTCAATCTTGGTGAGTCTAGGCATAGGTTGTCTTTTATTTATTTATTTATTTTTTTTTTTTTGTGGATATATATATATATTCTTTTTTTTTCCTTTTACATATCCAGTTTCATCTCATTTAATCATATGTTTTTTATGGATTGGTGTCCAACATGTTCTTGGGGGTGGGAGAAAAGTTAAAATATAAACACGGGCATTGTGATTCTTCTGTTTGTGTGATTATGTATCATACTGTTGATGCTCAATAAAAAAAAAAAATAAAAATAAAAAAATTTGCTACGCAGTCTAAACTAACAGACTTAGGACAGCACGGTCCAGAGCAGCCTGCTAGCAAGGAAGCTAACGCTAATACGAGCAAAGCTAGCCCCACCGGTAACGTGGAGGTTAGCGAAGAGAAAGAGGACAGCGCCGCGACAGTGTCACCCAGCAAAGAACAACAATTGCACTTGGTTAAAGATGAAATACTGAAGGAGATACGTAATATGAAAGCAGAGTTTGCAGGGAGATTTGATGGTGTACTGAAAGCAATAGAAGAAACGAGAAAGGAGGTGACAGAATGTACAGAGCGGCTGTCTCAGGCGGAGGTGTGTCTGTCCACCGTGGAAGATGAGCAGGTTGACTTAAAAACTGTAGTAGAGAGCTTGGAGAAAACAAACAAGCACCTTGAAGATAAAATGGTTGATCTGGAAATGAGATCGCAGCTGAACAACCTCAGAGTGGTGGGCCTCCCTGAAAACTGTGAGGGCTCTGACATATATGGGTTTTTGGAGAATTGGATGCAGGACGCGCTCGATCTAAACCCAACGCGTCACCCCCTGGTTCTGGAAAGGGCACACCACGTTGGACCTAAAAGGGACACTGATGCTCCACCGAGAACGGTAATCATGAGATTTCTGAACTATAAGCTATTCAGAGCTACAAAATCAAAGAAGGATATCCTCTCCAAGAACCGGTGGGTGAGGTTCTACATTGATGTTGCTACGGAGGTGCACAGGCGGCGTAAACAGTTCGATGAGGTCCGTGACCAGCTGCGTCAGCTTGGAGTGAGACACGGCTACATTGGTGCTGACATAAAAGAGAGGGTCCACAAGTTCAGTTCCCCAGCGGAGGCCAAGATTTTTGTTCAGAAGATCAAGATGGACACAGAAGACAGAGAGTGACTAATACAGGTTCTGTTGTTAATTGCACACAATGCAGTCATTTTTGGTAAGACCTACAATATTTTATATTTTTGTTGATATCAGGTTATAAGGTCAACAAGTTAATGTAAGTTTCTAGTCAAAGTTAAATATAGATAGTTAAATATGGATAAGGCATTTTTGTTCAAATGGAGCAAATTTTGATACCATTCCTAAAAGGATACATAAGATAAATGAAGTAGCAGGCAAGTGTTGAAAATTGTTTTTTTAATGTATTTTATTTTGAAAGTTTTGCAAGTTTTTCAGACAACAAAAAGACATACAACAATAGGGTCACAGTACAAACACAAACCACAAACAATGCCAGTCCATACGAGATGCATATCTCAACAAGTCAGTCCAACAAATAGTGAAAGTGTTCTTTCGATGCCAGGACTAGTCCATGAGATGAGAGCCAAAATGTTCAGGGAGGTCCAGAGGGTAATGTCCCAAAGTCATGAATGTATAACAGGAAACAGGCTTATCAGGAAAACAGGCAGACAAATCAGATACAAAACAAAAGGAAAGCATCCAACCATAAAAAAGGTGTATTACAGAATACTGTAGTTGTAACTAGCTTGATACTGTGTCTTTGTCCATCTTGATATAATCAATAAAGGGACCCCAGAATCGAAAAAATTTGGTACAGCTGTCTGACATAGTGTATCGCAATTCTTCAAGATATAAACAAGAAACCTTGTCATTTAGCCATTGTTTAAAACAAGGTGTAGAGCTAGATTTCCATTCCCTCAAGATCACCCTCTTTGCTACAACCATACCAAACACAAGAGCCTCTTGCAATGCTTTTGGGAGAGTCATGGAATAAGTAGAGCAGTGTAGTATTGCAAGGATACCATCAGGTTTCAGTGACTTATTATAAATTACACTGTATAGATGAAAAATGTCATCCCAGAAACCACCGAGCTTGGGACAGTCCCAAAAAAGGTGTGCAAGGGTCTCGTCACTTGCTTTACACTTGTCACAGGTAGGTGAGACAGTGGGGAAGATCTTATTGAGTTTAGTTTTTGAGAAATGTAAACGATGCACGCTTTTATATTGGATGAGCTGAAGCCTTGCATTAATAGAACAAGCTTTAATCCCCTCCAGTGCCATTTCCCATAACCCATCTGAAATCTCCACACCTGTGTCCTCAATCCAGGCATCTCTAATGTGAAGTGAGGATATATGAGAGGTGAAAAGTGAAACAAACTGAGAGATCAGACCTTTAGACGTAGGACTAAACGATCATTAAAGTGTAAAAATTGTGCTGGTCAGGTAACTGATCAAGTTTGTAGATAAAGGAAAAAATGCCCAGCAGGAATCTGGAACATCTCCTGTAGTTGTGCAAAAGATGCAAAGGCTTTGTTTACATAGAAATCTCTCACTTCAGACAAACCCTTCACAGCCCAGGAAGCAAATGTGGGGTCCATTAAACCTGGTTTGAATGTAGGATTCTGCCTTAAGGGAGCATAACAGGACAGTTTGGAGAGCTTTAGAGCACTTTTAATTTGCTTAAGAATTCTGAGTGAGTTAAATAAAATAAAATCAGCTTTAAACTGTTTGAGCAATGTGGTGAGCAGGTTTGATTGGGAGAACAGAGCTGCTGATAGAGATGCGCCTGTCAACGAGACTGCCTTATGGGACTCTACTAAAGGCCAGCTGGGGTCCAGGTTGCATGCATGTCCATGCACAGTTGCAGCATGATGCCAAAAAACCCATGTTCTGGCATTACAGGCCCAGTAATAATGGCGCAGGACAGGGAGTCCAAGACCACCTTCAGTTATGGGTTTCTGCAAGTGCGCCTTGGTTATGCGCGGTGGCTTGAAGGCCCATATGAAGGGCGTAATGATAGAGTCTACTGTCTTAAAAAAAGAGGATGTAAGGAAGATAGACACGTTCTGGAAAAGATATATACATTTGGGTAGCACAATCATTTTAATGCAGAAGACAGGGTTAGATGGAGGCAATTGATTCGCTGTGGCGACCCCTGAAGGGAAAAGCCGAAAGGAAAAGAAGAAGAAGCTACGTCCTATCAGAGAAAGCGAGAGGAGTTTCCATTTTTCAATCATACTTTTAAGTTTGACAATAAATTCCATATAATTATATTTGAAAAGAAGTATGGGGTTTCTGGTGATGTTAATTCCTAAGTATTTAAAATGATCTGTTGCGAGCTTGAATGGCAGAGCCTTGAGAAAAATGGAGTCTAGATCACCAGTTAAAGGCATGAAAAGACTTTTATCCCAGTTAATGGTGAACCCGGAAAATTGCCCATATTGCTTTATCAAATCAAGGAGGGGAGGTAGGGATGTCTTTACATCTGACAAGGTCAAAATAATATCGTCCGCATATAAGCCAATGGTACAGTCAGACCCGTCACATCTTATCCCACTAATTTGAGAACTAGCTCTAATAGCTATTGCCAGTGGCTCAAGAGCTAAGGCAAAAAGCGAAAAGCGAAAAGAGAGACAACATTCCTGTCTCATACCGCGCCCTAGCACAAACTGGGCAGACCTGTCAAAATTAGTCAGAACAGATGACATGGGAGATGCATATAGCATTTTTAAAAGTGTTAAAAATTTGTCACCAAAGCGAAATTTTTCCAGGGTGGCAAACATGTATCTCCATTCCACTTGATCGAATGCCTGCTGCGTATCCAGAGATATAACAGCAGCATGGAGCGGTTTAGTGGAGTACATAGCATTCAACAGATGGCGGGTGTTAGAGAAGGAGAATCTGTCAGGAATGAACCCCGTTTGATCTGGATGTATTAAGGTGCCAATGTGTTTATTCAGACGATTTGTTAGTATTTTGGCTATAATCTTTTCGTCGGTGTTTAGTAGACTTAGAGGACGATACGAAGCCACATCAGCTTCATCTCTGTCCTTTTTTAGAAGTAGGCAGACATGAAAATCGTAGAGGGTTTGAGGAAGCACACCCTCTTCCAAAGAGCAATTAATCATACCAAGTAGCAAGGGGGCGATGGTGTCAATGTGCTTTATAAAATTTGATGCCAAATCCATCAGGTCCACAGGCTTTGCCATTAGGGAAGGAGCGAATGGCAGTTTTAATTTCATCTAATGTGAAACAGCCATCCAAAGCCTGTCTAGCATTATCATCAAGGGATGGAATTTCCAACGCATTAAGGAAGTTTGCAATCTCAGTGTCAGAGGCTGTCGACCTTGAAGTATAAAGATGGCTATAAAAATCAAAAAATCTTTTGTTTATGCTTTTGGGATCAGTGATCAGCTGACCTTCAGCAGAGTAGATTTTATGTATTGCCCTGTCTGCCTGCACTCCTTTTAACTGTCTAGCAAGAAGCTTATGAGCTTTCTCCCCCAGCTCAAAGTGTGTCTGTTTCAGTCTGCAGATATAGTGTCTCACCTGGCCTCCAAGAATCTGACTATACTCATATTTTATTTTCAAAATAGTGTTGAAGGTGTCCTCAGATTTTGAGTTTCTGTAAGATTCTTCCAAAGCAGATAATTCGGAGTCAATCTCAGAGAGACGCCTTAGTCTAGCTCTTTTACAGGAAGACTGATATGACATGACTTGCCCCCTCACAACTGCTTTAAAGTCTCCCATAATATTGAATCTGAGACCTCACCTGTGTCATTGCATTGTAGGAAGTCTTCAATCTTATTGGATAGGTATTCACAGAAACCCTTATCTGAGAGTAGTGTGGGGTTAAATTTCCAGTTATAGTGACCTGTATTCAAATCAAAATTAATATTAATTGAGAGAGGAGCGTGGTCTGAGATTAAGATGCAATGATATGTGGAATTGTCTATTTTTGATATTAATCTGGCATCAACTAAAAAGTAATCTATTCTGGAAAAGCTGCCATGGACTGGGGAGAAGAAGGAATATTGTCTGTCAAAGGGGTGTTGGAGTCTCCATATGTCCACCAAATCAAGTGACTTCATTAGATTGTTAAGAGTGGGTACAGATTTTAAAGACGGAGCTGTTTTAGAGGAGGACCTGTCAGCCTGAGGATCTAAAAAGGAGTTAAAGTCACTGCCAATAATAATATTGTGAGTGCTATGGTTAGCCACAAGGTTAAAAATTTTGCCAAAAAAAATCAGGGCAATCAAAATTAGGCGCATATATATTTAAAAGGACTAGTGGGACAGACTTAATCGTACCTGTGACAAGGACATATCTCCCAGCCGGGTCAGTGGACAAGGACTCAAAAATAAATGGGATGGTTTTACGAATGAGAATTGCAACACCTCTTGCTTTAAAGGAAAAAGATGACTGATAACTGTATGATATCCATGGAGATCATAATCGTCCTTGTTCAGTTGGTCGAATAGGAGTCTCTTGCAGAAAAATTATATCTGCTGACAAAGATTTAAGATGTGAGAAAACTTTCCCTTCCTTTAATGCTCCACCAAGACCTCTACAATTCCAAGATATGAAAGTAATAGGACCTCTTCCGGACCCTACTGAACAATTATCCTGCATCTACATAGAAGCAAAGGTACAGACTGACACAAAAGAACATAATATCTGGCAGAATAACAAATACACCCACCCACCCCAAAACACACCCAAAGCCGCACTGGTGAACTAGGCGGCGTAACATACTTCCTATAAGGAGGCTGCCGGGTAACAGAAGACTAACCCACGCCGGCAGCTCCGTGAGAACCTCTGATGTATTAAAATTAAACCTACTTGGTACTGCACTAATAACACCAATTGCCTTGCTGTATGGACGTCAATGCAAGACATATAAGGAAAACAGACCGGGCATAAAAATCAGAAAGTCACAATGTGAATAAAAAGTTCTGGTTCAAAGGTTAGAGGCATATTGTCCTTTAAGAAAAAAATAAAATAAAAAAATAAAAAAGGCCCAGCTGCAAGTATCATACCAGCTAATCATCGTGTTATGAAAACGCTTAATAGCATGATTGACATATGAACTTAAGCTTTGTCAGCTAGACTTTCTGCAAACCTCTCTGCTGCTGCCGGTGTCTCAAAAACATTCACGGAGTCATTGTAGACCACATTAAGTTTGGCGGGGAAGCGAAGGGTGCACTTAGCTCCAGCCTCGGTGAGCCTTCTCCTCACGGTGTTAAACAACTGACGCTGGGCCGCCACCTCCGATGTGTAGTCGGGATAAATCGACACCCTCACGCCGTTGTACTTGAGCGGTGCAAGCTGACGACTGAGCTGCAGGATGTCTCGCACGTCTTTGTCGTTGTGGATTTTAGCGATGAAGGGTCTTGGCCGCTCATTTTCTTTGGGCTTGGGCTTCAAGCTGCGATGTGCTCTGTCCACCTTTACTGGTTTGTTGAAACTGTCTTGACCAAGTAACTCCGGGATCAGTTTGGAGATGAATTTGGTTGGTTGGCCCTTCTCTTCTCCTTCTCTAACACCAATGACGCGTATGTTAAGCCGACGGGAGCGCCCCTCTAGGTCATTGAGCTTCGCACTGAGATTGCGGTTAGCCCCCTGCAGCTCCTTGCATGTAGCCTCCAGCGCCGTGATACGTTGGTCAGCAGCCAAGAGACCCTCATCCACATCACCCACACGGCTCTCAGCTTCACAATGTTTGGTCTGAAGAGTGGACAGGGATGACTCTATTGAATCAAGACGCTCTTCCATTGATTTCTTGAGTCCATCCACCAGTTTTGAAACTTTAGCAAGCTCCGCACCTTGTTTGTTGATAGCAGCTAATATAGCTTCATTGCTAGCAGCACTGGAGGCAGCGCCTCTCCCACTTTGAGTTTCTTTCTCCTTGTTGGGCATCTTGATGTAAAACCAGGCATAAAAGACCGAGGCAGAAGCTAAGCAGCCTGCAGTACCAGAAAAACCTTGTGTGCAATAGATATTAACTAAAAAAGAGGTAACAGCACGGAGCCCCTGAGAGGCACGTCCTACTCCATCACTGCGCACTAGCGCCCCCCAAGTGTTGAAAATTGTTTTGACAGTAGTGCAGATCCTGGAGATCTGTAAATGTCCGCGGTTGGAAGTAGTGTATTTCAGGAGATTACCCAGTTAGCTGGGAAGAGGGTTTTTGTTTTTGTGTTGTGTGTAGTTTCTAGTTCATGCTTCAGTGTTCAAGTGTGCGCTTCCTCTCAGACACAACTACATTGGGTAACAATAAGGCTATGTTATGTTTTGTTTAGATGACACAAAAATTAGAAATTAAATTCACTTCCTGGAATTGCAGGGGCTTACAAAAAACTAAAAAAATCAAACAGGTTATGAACAAAATAAAAGATTTGGGCTCTAAAATAGTTCTTTTGCAGGAGACCCACACTCTTGAGGAGGAAAATATCAAAATAAGCAGGAGGTGGCAGGGATCTCTGTATGCATCTTCGTTTACATCTAGATCTCGTGGAGTAATTACACTAATTCATAAATCAGTACCTTTCCATGTTTCAAATGTTATAAAAGATAAATTTCGAAGATACCTAATCATTCAGGGATCTATTTTGCATGAAACCTTTAACCTGGTGAATATATATGGACCAAATATAGATGATGACCGTTTCTATACAAACCTTTTCCTAACCATTTCCTCTCTCCCAGGAAAAAACATCATAGGTGGGGATTGGAACTGCGTTTTGAATCCTATCCTCGATAGATCAACTGAAGTTGACCAGGCTCATCATAAAACTAGAGAAATAATTCAGGATTTTATGAAGGAGTTAAAGATGATAGATATTCGGCGACATTTAATCCTACCGATATAACGTATTCATGTCACTCTAAAACATTCAATACATATTTTCGCATAGATTATTTCCTGATTTTGGCTGACTTATTGTCTAATATGGGTGATTGTTCCTATGACAGTATCACAACCTCAGACCATGCTTCATGTAATATAAAATATACTCACAAAAACTTAATGATAGACCCTCCTAGATAGTGCCTACATCAAAAGTGGCTCAAGGATGATGCCTTTGTGGATTATATAGGGGGCAAAATTGATGAATACTTTAGCATAAATACTACACAAACTACAACTTGTATCAAGTGGGAAGCCTTTAAGGCCTGTTTAAGGGGTCATATAATTTGCTATACCTCTTCAAAATCTAAGGAACAATGCAAGAAAAGACAACAACTAGAAGAAAAAATAAAGAGGCTAGAGGAACAGTTGTTCAGAGATAAGAATGCATTAGTAGAAAAAGAGGTGTTGCTGTTAAAAGCACAGTATAATAAAGAGTCAGCAGACCGGGCAGCCTCTAACATATTAAGGTTAAATCAGTCACTTTATGAATAGGGGGAGAAGCCCGGGAAGATTTTAGCATGGCAAATTAAGCAACTAGAAACACAAAAAAATATAACCTCAATAATAAACACAAAGGGTGAGTCAATAGTGGATCCAATAAAGATAAACAAAGAATTCCAAAATTACTATGAAAAACTTTATGATTCTCAGGCCATTAAAGACTTAAACATACAAAATTTATTTCTAGATAAGATAACAATACCAATTATTACAGAGGAACTCAACCAACACTTGGATGCTAAGATCAGTAAAGAGGAAATAAAGTAATTGACAACATGAGCACAGGTAAAAAAGCTGGACCAGATGGGTTTCCAACTGACTTTTATAAAAAAGTTTAAGGGAAAATTAGTAAAACCAATTTTGGAAATGTTACAAATGTTACAATTCAATGACCAGAGCATTAATTATATTATTGCCTAAGCCAGGAAAGCCTAGCGATAAATGTGAGAATATGAGGCCAATAAGTCTGCTTAACTCAGACTTAAAAATTCTTTGTAAATTACTAGCAATGCGCTTACAGGAAACTCTTCCATTAATCATCCATAGAGATCAAAATGGCTTTATTTTAGGTTTGCACAATGTAAGGAGGGTTCTAAATATCATTCAAGGATTAGACAACACCAGAGATACAGCCCTCCTCTCCTTAGATGCTGATAAAGCATTCGATAGGGTAGAGTGGACCTATCTTTTTAATGTGTTGAGACGCTTTGGTTTTGGACCTACTTTTCGAAAATGGGTACATTTACTATATTTACATCCAACGGCAGAAATTTTAACAAATAAAAATGTCTCTAAACCTATTATAATTAAACGTGGATGTCGTCAGGGCTGCCCCTTATCCCCTTTGCTATTCACTTTAGCAATGGAACCCTTTGCTATAGCTGTAAGGGCACATTTAGATATAACTGGAATCACAATTGGTCAGGTAGAACATAGACTCTCATTACAGCCTGTTTAAAGTTATTATGCAAGTATGATATTTGAGTAGTTCATTAGGTTCTGATGGAAGGAATTAAAAGCAAGTTTGATTGTAGCATTGTATGATTAGAGTCAGTATATGATTTGATTATTGAGTAATTTTATCCAATACTCCGAGTCGTATTACTACTTTTGTGACAAGCTATATAAAGCCAGTGTTTAAAGTTATTATGCAGTCACTTCTTAGACGCAATATGGGGAAGAAGAAAGACTTGACGAAAGACAAAAAGGACAGAATAACCAGGGAGTTGTCGGAAGGGAAGACATTAGTCCAGATTTCGCACCTACTCCACCGAGATCCCCGGACTATCAAGAAGTTTGTAGCTGCAAGTCAGCAGGGTCGAAAGAAGCGGGTTCAGAAGAAGTTCGCGAAGCTCACTAACCGCCAGTTGCGACAGATTCATCAACAAGTGGTCAAGACACCCCTGGCTTCAAGCAGAGCCATCTTCGAGGCTTGTGACTTACCCAATATGAGTCGCGCAACAAGGTGCAAGGCCCTTCGATCAGCATCAAATGTGAAGTCAGCCACGAGAAAGCCACCTCTGAACAACAAACACAAGTCTCAACGGATGGAATGGGCCACGAAGTATATGAAAACAGACTTTTCGAAGGTGATCTTCACAGACGAGTGCCGGGCGACACTTGATGGTCCAGACGGATGGGCGCGAGGCTGGGTCAGCTCACAGCATGCAGTACCAACACGTCTCCGTCGTCAACAGGGAGGCGGAGGCGTCATGTTCTGGGGCGCCATTGTTGGGGACAGTCTGGTGTGTCTTGCCCGAGTAGAAGATGGCGTAAAGATCAACTCAGAGGGGTACTGCAAGTTTCTGGACAAATACTTCTTTACTTGGTGGAAGAAGCAACCAGTGAGGATCCGGAAATCACTGATGTTCATGCACGACAACGCTCCATCACATGCTTCTGCATATACCAAAGACTGGCTCAAGAAACACGGCATCAAAGATGAACAGCACATGTCATGGCCGCCTTGCTCTCCAGATCTCAACCCCATCGAGAATCTGTGGTCCATCATCAAACAGTCTGTGTACGCAAACGGAAATCAGTACACCTCCAAGGATGAATTCTGGCGCACGGTGAAAGCTGCCGCAGATGGAGACCATCAAAGAACTGACCAGTTCGGTTGACAGGCGTCTGATAGCTGTGATCCAGAAGAAAGGTGGATATGTCAGCAAGTGATCTCCTGAACATTGTGTACCAGTAAATGGGACTTGTTGCTGAATATTTATGGTTATTTGTTGGTTAATAAATATATTTTGGTTAATAAATATATTTTGGTTTGTTTGCAGTAGTTTTGGTTTCATCTTCGCCCGATAAATATAAAAAATCTGATCTGCATAATAACTTTAAACACTTCTTACATAGCATTTTCCTTAAATTATTCTAAAATACCTTTAATTTTTGCGTATAAATATCACTGGGCTTTTTACAGTTTTAGTTCTTCGATATAAATCAAACTTCCAAATTTGAGCGAATGAACATTAATTTTTCCTTCGATATTCTCTTATAACATACTTGCATAATAACTTTAAACAGGCTGTATATGCCGATGACATAATTCTATTCCTTGCGCAATTAAATTAATCTATTCCTGCCTTGTTAAAACTAATTGATGAGTTTGGTCACATTTCAGGATATATAATTAACAGATTAAAATCATCTATATTATTGCTAGACAAAGAAGATCGAGAAAATCCACCCACAGCTGCTTCTCAGTTTAAATCAGTTCCTAAATGTACTTACGTAGGTATACAAATTCTTCCAAATTTAGACTTCATTGTTCAACACAATTATGATTCAGTAACTAAAGAAATTACAGAAGATGTCAAGAGATGGATGCTTCTTCCTATGTCTCTGATTGGTCAAATTATATTTACAAAATAAATATACTTCCAAAACTATTGTATGTTTTTCAGAGTATTCCTTTGCCACCCCCTGTTGACTGGTTCAAAAGGTTCAAAAGGCTGCTTATTCAATTTTTATGGACAAATCAACGTGCTAGAATAAGACTGTCCTTACTCCATTTGCACTACAATGAAGGAGGATTGATGTGCCCAAACATAGTTTGGTTTTATTGGGCAGCCCAGCTCAGATCCATAAGGTACTACTTTAATACAAAAGATGGCCCCCCAGTGAACAGAAATGGAAAGTAACATCCTAAGCCCTTCTTTACCTTTATACCTTTTTTCTGATACAGAAGTTAATTTAATTAAGAAAACTAGTAACCCGATAGTTAAAAACATGGTTAAGGTATGGTACAATGTAAAAAGGCATATTAAAGAACCAGTTGCTTTATCACGGCTGACCCCGATTTGGGGAAATCAGGACTTTAGCCCTGGGAGAGCTGATGCAGTGTTTAAGCAATGGGCTCTAAATGGTCTAGAGAAAATACAAGATCTATACCTAACAAGCTCAGATTACATGATGTCATTTGATGTGCTCAGGCACAAATACAATATAGAGAAGAAATATTTCTTCAGATATCTTCAACTAAGAAGTTATATTGGAGCAAAGCAAAACAATTTATCAAAACCACCCAGTTTGAAGTTAGAAGAAATGATCAGTAAAAATAGTTTAAAAAAGGGAGCAATATCAGAATATTATAAATTATTACTTTCCAATTCCAAAGATAATTCAGCTTCAAAGTTAGAATCATGGAAGAAAGATTTAGAACTAAATTTGTCATTAGAGGAATGGGAATTAGTCTGTAAAAAAGCCCATAAGCAAACTGTTAGTTCTCGGCTGAGGTTATTACAATACAAGTGGCTTATGCGTGTTTATATTTGTCCTGTAAAAAAACAATACAATCCAGATAATCCAGACATATGTACAAAGTGCGGAGAAGAAAAGGGAACTCTGTTACATTGTATTTGGGAATGTAGGGAAATTATGACATTTTGGGTATTACTAAAGCAAACTGTGAAATCTATTATTTCCAAAGACTTACCACTGGAACCTTCCTTTATTACTTTAGGTTTATATCCCAAGAACTCCAGATTTACAAAAAGTGAATGACTTTTTATTGATATTTGTTTATTACAAGCAAAAAGACTGATTGCATCGTATTGGAAAAACATAAGTAGACCAAGTGTTGGACAATGGCTTAAACACATGCTGACTACACTTCCACTGGAATGGATCACTTACTTGCTGAGAGGAAAAAAGGACCTGTTTGAAAGTATTTGGAGACCCTTCATAGTCTATGCAGAAGCTTCTGACTTAACTGATGATCAAGAGGAAGATGACACCTAAGAGCTGCTTAATGGATGATGATCTGCTTTATGAACCAAAAATAGTCTCTGTATACTTGTGTTAGGAGGTATTGCTGTTATGTTATGCTAAGTGTAATTGTGTTTTGTGTCTGAGAGGTTGTTCTGTTAAAAATTGTATATGTCATTTAAAATTATAAAATACAAATAAACATATTGTTGGAAAAAAAGTCTACCGGGCTTTGCAAAAGTTCTGTTACACTTGGTTTCATGATCTTTAGAGACGTTTACATGTCGGAGTGAAAAATTCCATTAAACAAACTGAAAGTTCTACCTTATAGGCAGGTGTCATTAATACAAATTTGTTCTCCGGTGAAGTTGTGTCAAGATGGAAGTCAAAAGAGTTGAGATATCTGCTCTCCTTCGTGCTGGCCATAACAAGTCTGACATAGCCAGACAATTGAACATCAGCTGGATGACCGTCCACAGAGTCGCAGAGAGGCTCAAGAATGGTGAAGAGCTTTCAGGTCTTTTTTGTATTTGAGAAGACGCAACCATGTGTCTGATGCTGATTTGGAGAGAGCTGTAATTTGTTCTGTTAACCACATATGTTATTTTCAGTGCCATATTTTATTAACTGTAGAATGTTATGTTTCACTTTTGTGTGTTTTACAGTCAAGTCCAACATGTGGATGAAAGTTTATGACGGGATACTGGCCATCTATTGGTGCCGCTGTTCCAGTTTAACTGGTGATAGTTTCCATCTCCAGATGTTTCGTAGCAGATTCATCCAGACCAGACCTGGCTATGTTGTGAAATAAAGATACCAGATAAAGAAGAACTCGCCAAAAAACGTCGGCATCACTGCTGAATAAAGTCAGTATCCATGGAAATATCACCGACAGACAGGGGTGAAGGTAGTTTTAAATTCTTGCCGGTACTATTACCAAAACCCTCATCTCGCTCTAACTTCGTGCATTTCATGCACTTCATGCATAAAATAGCAAAGTTAAAACGCAAACAAATAAATACATATTAGCATCTTACTGTAGGCCAATAGAATAGGTAGGAATTAATAACACTTGAAAATACGGTGAACTTTTTGCTTTAATTGAAACACTGATAAACATCCAGAATACAAAGCTCTAAGAACAGACATGAGGTCACGAGCAAACACTCAGAATGGAACTAAACATCAAAACACATCACCTAAAATATTTCCACAGAGGCCTAAAGTAGTTCTAGTAGCAGTAGTTAGTTTCTGATTTTCTCTAGTAACCCTTCTTCAGTCTTTTCCTTTAATCAAAGAGGTTATTTTCCTCTGCATTATTGCTTTGACAAAAACTCGACTGTTTTGTAGTGCTTCTCTCCGTTTTTATTTAAAATATAAGTCTGTCGATGATAACCACTGTAAATCCTGTTGAAAGTTTTTCAATGAATCACAAGAATGTGTGGAATTTCAGGTGGAATTTATTGCTCGCAGGGCTCCAGACTAACTTTGTTTCCTAGGACCACAGTGGCCCCTAACTTAAAATTTGAGGAGCACAAGCAGAAAATTTAGGGGCGCACACCTAAATCAACTTGCAAAGTAAATATTCACATTTACTCTCATTTTCAATGTATTACTGATAAATACTTGCACAATAAATGCAGAAACTATGTTTTAAATTCACATTTTATTGTGCAGCACCTGACAAAACATAACAAGAAAAGCACTCAGAGAGCAGTACTCCACCAAGGCTGCTCAGTTGATGTATCATTTCTGATGGATGAAATCTGTAATAAAAATGACCTTGTGCTGAGTACAGGCATGTGTTATGCATGTGCACGTTATGTATTTATACCGAATCACGAGTAAATTACTCTTATAGAAGTCTGTTGATCAGTTCATCTATTTTAGCAAGACTTTGTTTTGCTAATGCTAATATAACCGTTCCCTTCAGGCTTTTATTTTGAAGACGTATTTTTAATGCTACAGGCTTTTATTTTGTGACCATTTCAGCGGCACAGGAAGTGTTTCTCTAAGAAGAGGTTTCTTGACATGATGAAGACGCTGCTGAAAAGTCCGAAAATTCACTAAAGTTGAAAGAAAACGGTTCCACTGTTGCTGTCTAGCAAAGGATGTGTCTAAACTTAGAAGCAGCTGGAATGGAGACAAGAAAGGAGTGAAGGACAGAAAGGTGAATTTGTGTTTAAAATAAGGCTGAACTTAAATAAAGGCTTAGTGAAACATCAGGAGCTTCACCGTCATTCGTCCCCCGCTCTCACACACATTGGCCCGCCTTCTTCTTCTTTTGGAGTTAATGTTGGTTGGTAAACCAGCTCATTTGCACATTACTGTCTATAGTAGGGAGGTTAAGCGACTTTTGACTTCAAATCATGATGCAAAGATCCCCTTTGGTATGGAAGTACCTTATGGTCATACAAGTAAATTTATCCTAAGACACAAGTGAGATCACTTCTCTTTTTCTTCTTCCTTCTCTCTCCCTCCTTTCCTTTTCTATTTGGAATTACTCTGATTGCTCGATCTGTGATGGAAGTTCGTTAATGATGATGATCATATGTGCCTTGTTTGTTTGAGTATACTGTTCTAAATAATAAAAAACAAAACAAAAAAACAAGTGAGATCACGCTTTGGCGGTCATTTTTAAAATGGCCGCCGACCATCCTTGAGAGGCCCATATCTTTGCTTCTGTTGTAGGTATAATGGCAAACTTGGTGTCAAAGTGTACATTTTTGGGGTCAAGGAATCCTTTAAAATAGGTTTCAAGACTAAAAAAAGAATGATATTCTCCTCACCATGACAACTGAAGGTAAAATATGCAATTTATTTAAAAAAAAACATACCAAAAACACAGTCAAATCAAAACTCAATAATTTAATAAATACAACTTAAAGTGTTGAATATGTGTATTATGGATGCTAAGAAAATGAGTAGTGAGACAACAAGTTCATAACTACAATCAAAGAAAAAATCATTAGACCTCCCTTGGCTTCTTCAGTTTCTTGTTCATTTTAATGCCTGATACAACTAAAGGTTCATTACCTGAAGAACACAATGAACATGACAAAAAATGCAGCTGATTCCATAATACTTGTCTTACTATGTCTTATTTGACATCCTCCGGCTTCATTGGATTCCCTGGTATATCAGAGTATTTTGTGTCCTATCTGACATGCTTAAGCTTCATTGTATTCCTAGGGTATCTAAGAGGACATTTCATGTCATCAGCAGCACTGCACATGCAAAGGCCTTGAGTAGCTAGCAAAGGATGAGCTCTCACATAACGCCTAAAACTGAAGAATTATGTGAAGCCACAAAGGCAGCCATCTTGGTCCTTCTGGAAATTGGCATGAGTGAGAGACAGGTAGCGTAGAAACTGAAGATCTCCAAGACAGCCGTTCATTACACCAAGAAAAAACAAGTCCAACATGGTTCTACCAAACTGCTAGCTGGTCATGGCAGGAAACATCTTTCTACCCACCAGATGACCGTCACTCATCCGTTCCTGTGTCAGGAATCATCCTCAGACCTCTAGGGACCTTAAAATGTGTGGACACTGTGGAGAAATAGGACTTGACTGTTGATGATTGGACAAAGGCTCTCTTCAATGATGACTCCAATTTTCACTTGATGCCCACTCCAGACAACTTAGGCCCCATCCACACGAAGACAAGCCGAGGTCTAAACGCATAAGTTTCTTGCCGAATCTGCATATCATCCACATGAAGACGGCGTTTTGGGGGTCTGTGGACGATCATTTTTGAAACCAGGTTCCAGAGTGGAAAGATTTTGAAATGCCGTATACGCAGCTCCGTGTTTACTGACTATCCGCTACTTTTAAGATACGCTTGCATCATAGTTTCGTATCTTCATTGACAGGCATGCGCAGTTTCATAACTTTATTGACACGCATGCGCCACACGCGGCAACGACAACAACAACAATGGCGGCGTACAGTGTAGCAAATGTGCTGATGAAGCTAGTGACCCTACTATCCCTGTTGCAGCAAAATCTCCTTCTTCTCAAACACCACGGAGTTGAACAAACAATTATCGAGGACACATTTTCACACTTCCTGGCTTGGTCTCTGTTTACAACTTTTGCCGCAAGTGCGCATGCCCACTGTTTTTTCTTCTGTTTGCGCGTGTTTCCGTCATATCGTTACAGCGCCCCTAGAGGTCTGACATGTGTTTTACAGTGTTTCCATGCGTATCGAGTGCATTCATGTAGATGCACACATTTTCTGAGACGCCTTTGTCTTAATGGCGATTGTTTTTGAAACTGTTAAGCATTTTGTCTTCGTGTGGATGAGGCCTTACAGGTTAGGAGGAAGCCTGGAGAAGTTCTAAACCAGACTGTCTGCCCCTACAGTAAAACATGGGGGTGGATCAGTAACCATCTGAGGTAGTTTCAGTCTGGATGGAACAGGGATAATGAACCAGGTCATGTACAACACTACTCTAGAAAACAGTCTTCTTCCATCAGCTGGAAAACTCTTTCCTGCTTCCAATGACTGGATTTTCCAACAAGACAATGCCCCTTGCCACACGACAAGGTCAGTTAAAGCCTGAATGGAGAACCAGAACACTGGAACCACGCCTTGGCTGCTCAATCTCCAGATCCAATCCAACTGAAAACCTGTGGAAAATCATCAAACACTAAATGTAGAACCACAAGCCCAAAAACAAAGCAGATTAGTTAGAATTCATGCAACAGGAATGGGTTGCTGTGACAGCAGAACAATGTCAGAAGTTGGTAGAGAGCATGCCAAAATGAATGGCTGCAGACATCAGAAACAATGGTTATGGATCAGTACTAACTCCTGTGTGGATCATGGGACTAGAACAGACAGAAAAGAAAACATGGAATCCTAAAAACTGTTTTTTGGCACAACGATGCTATAGCTATTGATGGAAGAACTGAAGTCATTTTGACTATTATCAAGAAAACCATGGAAATGTCTGATATCAGCTCTGAAATTAATCTTTCGAGTTATTTTTGTTTTTGTCATTATATTTGTCCAAACAAATGTACCTTTAGTGGTACCAGGAATTAAAATGAACAAGAAATTGAGGAAAACAAGGGTGGTCTTACATTTATTTCCATGCGTGTATGTTCACATTTTAGAAGTAGGCGATGCCATACCTACAATTTTTTTTAGTGATGAAAACTAATAGCTTAGTGTATATACAGTGGGTACAGAAACTATTCAGACCCCTTGAAATTTTTCACTCTCTGTGTCATTGCAGCCATTTGCCAAAATCAAAAAAGTTCATTTTATTTCTCATTAATGTACACTCAGCACCCCATCTTGACAGAAAAAAAACAGAAATGTGGCTGGACGGCCAGGTCTAGGAAGAGTTGTGGTCGTCCCAAACTTCTTCCATTTGAGGATTATGGAGGCCACTGTGCTCTGAGGAACCTTGAGTGCTGCAGAAATTCTTTTGTAACCTTGTCCAGATCTGTGCTTTGCCACAATTCTGTCTCTGAGCTCCTTGGGCAGTTCCTTCCACCTCATGATTCTCATTTGCTCTGACATGCACTGTGAGTTGTAAGGTCTTATATAGACAGGTGTGTGCCTTTCCTAATCAAGTCCAATCAGTTTAATTAAACACAGCTGGACTCCAATAAAGAAGCAGAACCATCTGGAGGAGGATCAGAAGAAATGGACAGCATGTGAGTTAAATATGAATGTCTCTGCAAAGGGTCTGAATACTTCTGACCATGTGATATTTCAGTTTTTATTTTTTAATACATTTGCAAAAATTCCTACATTTCTGTTCATTTCTGTCAAGATGGGGTGCTGAGTGTACATTAATGAGAAATAAAATGAACTTTTTTGATTTTGGCAAATGGCTGCAATGACACAGAGTGAAAAATTTCCGTACCCACTGTACATCACAAAGATGATTGTCTATTTAGATGTCTGCACAACTGTGGGAACATGAGGCATGACATCTACAGAAAGACATGCAAAGCAGCCTCTGCATGCAGCATTTGCAGGTGCCTTACAGCCAGTCTTAAATTTGCACATGACAAGATCTGGCAAGTCCTTTGAAATAGTGGCAGTTGTAGTGTAGACATGAGTTGGTGGAGAGTCTGGGGAACCCTTCTGCCATCCCCATAGAGACGGCAAAATTGTCACATGGTGTTGGACAAGTGCCTTGCCCCATACATGTCCACTCTAAAGAGAAACATGATTCATGATACCAAGGCCCTCCATTATTCTTAGCCATATTTATATTATGTCCCTACACATTTTTTTCTTACCTGATAAGCTACTTGAAGGAGGTGCTGATGGAGTGCATCACTGCTTGGTGGAATGTGGTGAAAATCTTTTCCTTTGTGAAAGAAGAGGGAGAGTTGTGCAGCATCCACAGTTGAGATGTTGTCCTCAGATACACCACAGAGCATCGGGACAAATCTCTGGAGCATGGGTGTCTGACCTGGACTACGGTAGCTGATTGTTTGTCTGAGGACTTTCATTGCATGCTAAGCTATAATGGTAGTCAACTCTGTGAACAGTGGCAACATGTATGATTTTGATGGGTGAAGTAGCATCTGTAATGCTACAGCATTTCTGCAGCTTTTGTGCCACATGGCAGGATTTTAACTCATCACCTGCACTACATAGTGACTCGCACCACTTCAGGAGGGTCCTGGATCTTATCTACAGCTTTTTTTAAAAAACATGATTGCAATCACTGTCATCTTCCCCCTGGACAGAGCTCTATCCCATTTGGAGAATCCTGCAAGTACTGCTAGAGTCATGTTCTTTGATTTCTCCAGTGTTTTTAATACGATTCAGCCGGTTCTTCTGAGGGACAAGCTGGAGGTCACAGGGGTGGATCACCATCTCTTGGGCAGGATAATGGACTACCTCACAGACAGACCACAGGTTGTGAGGACACAGGACTGTGAGTCTGACATGGTGGTCTGCAGCACAGGGGCCCCACAGGGAATGGTCTTGGCTCTGTTTGTTTTCACCCGGTACACTGCAGACTTCATGGACCACTCAACCAGCTGTCATCTGCACAAGTTCTCTGATGACTCTGCAGTTGTCGGTCTCATCTCAGATGATGATGATTGGGAGTACAGAGAACTGAACCAGGACTTTGTGGACTGATGCCAGTGGAACTGCCTCCAGATCAACTCAGGAAAGACGAGAGAACTGGTGGTGGACTTCCACAGGTGCAGTCACACACCCCCACCATTGGTGAACATCCAGGTCATGAACATGGAGAGAGTGGACTCATACAAGTACCTGGGTGTTCACCTGAACAATAAACTGGACTGGTCAGACCACACTTTAGAAGAAGGGTCAAACCAGACTCTGTCTAATGAGGACACTGCTGTCTTTTGGGGTGTAGGGGACACTCCTGAAGACTTTTTATGACTCTGTGGACTCTGTGGTTTTGTCAGCAGCATAACAGCTGCTGACCAAAGGAGACTTGATCGGCTGATCAAGACGGCCTGCCCTGTCCCGGGGAGCCCCCTGAATCCAGTGTAGGTGGTGGGAGAAAGGAGAATGTTAGCCAAGCTAATATCCCTGCTGGACAGCATCTTCCACCCCATGCATGACACACTGAGGCCACTGGAGAGCTCCTTTAGTGACAGACTGATTATCCCAGGTGTGTGAAGGAGCGTTACTGCAGGTCCTTCCTTCATGCTGGTATCAGACTTTCCAACAGACCACACACATACACTTAATAACAGTTAGCAAACTGTCATATGCAATAAGCTAAAGTGCAATTCATTTGTGTATATATGTATAATATTGAAGTTAACTAGCTAGCAAAATGTAGGCTATGGGCTTGCTTTAATAGTGAAGCTAAGTAGTTGGTAGCTAGCTAGCTATAATGTAGCTAACTATTTATTAACTAGCTAGTTATTAATGATCAAACCTTAAAAAATATTTTCTATTCAATGAGAAAGGCAAACAAACCTCAAAGTGTCAACCTGTCACTTTGGACCTTCAACAGCTGCTACAGCTGTTACAATCCCTGGTGCATCTGAGCATGTGCTACTCCTGACTAGTTGAAATCTCATGCTACTTAGGACAAATGTAATGTACAGAAGTAATTTGCACTGCTTAAATAAAAAAAACTTTTTGAAGGAAACGATAAGTAAAGTCACTCTGATGACACAATTTTTATGTATAATGTGCATATTTACCCCCAGTTGTCATGGTAAAGTAAAAGCTGTTGGTAATTTAAACTTGAAACCCGTTTTAAAGGATTCCTTGACCCCAAAAATGTACACTTTGACACCAAGGTTGTCATTATATCTATAACAGAAGCAAAGATATGGGCTCTTGAGGATTTTTGGCACATTGTTGGCCATTTTGGAAAAAATATGTTTATTTCCAATACAAAGGGTGATCTCACTTGTATCTTAGGATAAATTTATTTGTATGATCCTAAGGTACTTCCACAACAAAGGGGACCTTTGCATCATGACTTGAAGTCAAAAGCCTATTTTTTGGGCTTATCCTCCCTACTACTACTGGGCTGAAGTGTGGAGCAGAAGTTTGTAAGCAACAAAAATATTCAACGGTAATTTTTTTTAAAAAATGGCAAATTTACTGGTCGCACATGTGCGAGTAGATGAAAAATTTACTTGCACTCACTCAAATTTTGGTCGCAAAGTGCATTTAGCCGCAATCTGGAGCCCTGTTTTAGACGGGCTCTTGTGATCAGCTGATTTCTACACAGCAGCAAACTGTTCTGATGCTGATTTCCATCAGACTTGATGTCAAATGGAGGCTGAACCATGAAAACAGCTCTGCGGTCTGGACTGCCAAGCAGGATCTGAGCTCATGGAGGAACTGCAGCTTTACTGTCGAGTCATTTTGTTTTCTGAACAAGAATTTCCTTCAGGTTGAATCATTTTCTGTCTGAATCAAAGAGAACCAAAGTTCCACTCACTCAGCTTCTTCCTCTGCAGCTCTCTGCTGTGTGGACCAGGTCTGAGAGAAAATCCTCCTCTGTGTCTGCAGGCTGCCGTCACTCTAAGACACAAAGAGCAAAGATCAGCTGCTGCACTTCTACTATCAGTCCAGCAGATGGAGTCATGGAGCTGCAGAGACTCACAGAGAAACCGAAAGTAAAAAAGACACGAAGCAGTTTGTATTCTGAAGAAACAAAGAAACATCAGCAGCTGATCAAACTGATTGCAGTCAATCAATAACCTAATAATCATATTGATCCATATTTAAACAGCAGTGATCCAAAGTTTGTGGTGAAATAAGAAGTGAACATTTAGAAACATGACAGAGCAGAAACAAACAGCAACATTACTGAAGTTAAAGCAGCAAACAAAGCAAACTTACACTTTATTCAAAGCTCTGAAGAAGAAGAAAGTTTCCAGTCCACTCCTGGACGCTCAAAAACAACGAACTGTTCACTGGAACCAGTCAGGACTCCACCTATGAGGAAGCAGCAGGCAGAGTTTCACAATAAGAGCATATTTTACAGGCTGATTCTGACTGATTTCATGTCACGGATTATTTCAACATTCAACCTTGATAGATAGATAGATAGATTAAACCTTTATTAATCCTGGGGGGGGATTTACAGTGTACAGCAGCAAATACAACATTTGAATAAAAAAGAGAGAGCAGCACACAATGCACACAGTGCATTTATATAAATAAAAATATTTTCTTCAGAAGTCTGTGTAGGTTCTCATTCATCCAGGTCATGGTTATCCAAAGCAGTTTAAATCAATTCACTGGACTTTAAGAAGGTTCCTTGAAGACGTTTCACCTCTCATCCAAGAGGCTTCTTCAGTTCTGGTGGTGGTTGGTGTTGCCTCAGCTTTTAAACCTCTGTGAGGTGTGTCCAGGGCTATTATTCCAATGACCAATACCAAAACTCATCTGACTACTCAACGATGGTCGTTGTATCGGTGGGGGTCGTTGAAATGCACAGATGTCACTGAGCCCTCGTGTGCTAATGGTGGTCATTAGCATGAGTCTGCTGAGTAGTAAATTGGCAAAAGATGCTGTCACAGAACCCCCCCCCCCCCCCCCGTTCAGAGATGGCTTCTCTACTTTGACATGGATGGCTTCTTTCACTCCTCCCTCAACCATCTGTCCTCCCTGTCCAAAATCTGAACATTGGTGTCCTGAAACGAGTGTCCTTCTTCCTTAAGGTGAAGGAAGACTGCTGAATCCTGTCCTGAGGAACTGGCTCTCCTGTGTTGAGCCATGTGCTTGTTAAGTGGCTGTTTGGTTTCCCCTATGTAGAGATCTGAGCATTCCTCGCTGCATTTAACTCCATACACCAGGTTGCTCTTCTGGCTGTGTGGTGTGGGGTCTTTTGGGTGGACCGGTCTTTGCCTGAGGGTGTTATTTGGCTTCAAAAAGACAGGGATCTGGTGTTTGTTGAAAATCCTCCTCAGTTTTTCAGACACACCAGACACATATGGGATCACTATATTGTTTCGCCTGCTCTCCTTCTCTTCCGTCTTCAGTGGGCTGTTCTTTCTGGATCTTGTGTGAGCCTTCACAAAGGTCCAGTCAGTGTATCCACAAGTTTTCAGTGCCCCTTTCAGGTGTTTGTGTTCTTTTTCCTGGCCTTGGGTACTTGTGGGTAACTTGTCAGCCCTGTGTTGCAGGGTCCTGATGACTCCTAGCTTGTGCTTCAGTGGATGGTGAGAGTCAAAAAGCAGGTACTGGTCTGTGTGTGTTGGTTTCCTGTATACCCCAACACTCAGACTTCTGTCCTCTTCTATGCAGACCTCACAATCCAAAAAGGGTAAAATTTTGTCTTGTACATCCTCTCTGGTGAACTTGATGTTGCTGTCCACAGAGTTGATGTGTTCAGTGAAAATGTGCACCTCATGAATTCTGAACTTGACCCATGGTGTCGTCCACGTATCGGAACCAGTGGCAATAACATGGATGTGCCATGGGCTCGCCAGTGTCTCCTATTGTGGCCAATCTATACATGGAAGAAGTGGAACACAGGGCCCTGACCTTGTTCAACGGAGAAACACCGAGCCACTGGTATGTGTGTATATATATATATATATATATATATATATATATATATGTATATATATATATATATATATACATATATATTATTTTTGATATATATATATATATATATATATACATATATATATATATATATATACCGGTATATATATATTTCTACATATTAAAATATATATTTCTTATATATATATATATATATATATATATATATATATATATATATATATATATATATATATATGTTGTTGTTTTTTTATTGCTGAAAATATATTTAAGTAAATCACAGATGATCAAGCAGGAACTGTCTATAAGACTCGGTCACACGATGCTGTAAACTAATTTCCCTTCACTTTTTTCATTAGCTGCTGAATCACAAAGAAACTTCTTCAACAGGAACTGTGTTCAGCTGCTGACCATCAAATGACTCAAACACATGCAGACACTAAATGGAGGACATGATGAACAGCTGTTTGTCCTGACTTTACAGCTGCAGTTAAAGTGCAGTGAAGGAGGAGCTTTCATCTGTTAACAGAATTTACCAAGTTTACCAGAAAAAGCTGCTGTTCTTAACTTTTTGAGGAGCTTCACATGGAGACAATGAGCTGTATCTCAACCTTCATTTAAGAGGAACTGAAGCTTAAATACGAAACCACCAGTTTCCTGTTCAAGCTTAAGCAGAGAACAGCCAAACTCGACCACACAGCTCAGCAAGTTTTAAATCTTTCTTTCTCCTTTTTTTCTACAAATAAAACATTGAACTTGAACTACTATTCCCAGAGCCTGAGTCTGATGTCCAGTTCCTCAGAGACTGAAACAAGACGTCTGGAATCTGCTGCCAAAGGAGCTCAACAAAGTCTGAATATAGACTCTGAACACGTTTATATGGACACATTTCAGTCTCAGTTAGAAAGCTTCAAACATTTCTTAAAACATGTTTTATTTTGTCATACTGGGTGACTGAATCCAAGTTAGAGGGGAAAATGTTCAACTTCCTGTAGTGATTCTGTAACCAGAATAAAGTTGAAACCATCCCAGTAATGTTTCAGTCAAGATAACAGCTCACATAGAAACCAACACCACCCATCTGCTGCAGGAAATGATGTTTGGATCGGCTGTCAGATGTGTTTCCATCCTAACAGCCACTAAAACAGACGTTCATCTGCTGCTCTACACAATCATGAACCTCCTCAGATCTCTGAGCTTTTCTCCACAGAGTCCTCCTCCTCATAGAGCTGAACTGAGCCCAACAACCACCTGCAGCTCATGTCTGACTGTTTCCACAACCTGCTGCTTCTGTGCTCAACGACTGCTTACAATTAGTCACCAGCTGAACTCATTTATTGTCAGCGCTCACACAGTTCATGTGGTCAACATGAAGCTGCTCTTCAGCTCCTTTCTGCAGCAGTCATTTCTGTTCTGTTTCCACCTGATGATTTACTGCCCCCCACTGGTCAGACTCAGTCAGTACAGCTCTCTGCAGACAGTAACATTATTGCACAGCTGCTGCAGCATCGAAATGCTGCCGTCCAGTTTGATTATGAAACCGTACATGAGACCACAGACGTTATTAAACTGATAAAAACTGAGATTGTTCTTCATAATCAGAGACATTTCTGCTCTCCAGTGGTCACATTGAGTCACTACAACAGCACATCACACAAAGGCTGCATTCTGAGTTTCATACTTCTTATTTTTACTTTAAGTACCACAGCTGTCCTTCCAAAGTACTTATTGTACTGTGTAGTATGAGTACATTTAGTTCATACTACTTAGTCATAATAACGTATCTTTAATTTTGAACGTTGCATTCATTAATGTAAAATGAGTCGTCATCTGTCAACGTGGCTCAAGTTTCTTCATACTGCAGGAGGATTGTGGCCAGATAAGTGTACCGGCTTCTGTATTGCAAAATCTAACCAGATATTGAAGGACATCTGGGTATTTTGGTGTCCTACATTTGACATTTTGTGTAGTAGGGCACACTAAATCTTTTCTGACATATTATACAGTATAGTATATTATAATGCTTTAATGCAGACGTCCCACTGATTGACCTCAAAGACGCAACTTTAGCTTCATTTAAAAAATATTTCAACTCACCCATGATCAGAGAAAATTTAAAACATGATTAAAAACATGTCAGTATGGGAAACGGTGTGTTTTATAATTTGCTAAGAGTGCATATTAAAGGGGACATATTATGCAAATCTCACTTTGTGAAAGTTTTCTTATAGTAGTGTGTGTTGCAGATAGCCTCATTAAGAGGTTTGAATTTGAAAACTGTCTGTTTCCTCCCTGTCTAGCTACACCACATTCTGTGAAAATGCCTGCTCAAATGGCTGAGTTTGAGTTGGGTCCGCTTATGACGAAATAAGCGGATTTAACTCCTCCCCCTGACTGCGCCCCCCCCTACCGGCATGGCCGCACTGTCCTACCAGCGTGCATTGTCCTGGGTGAGGGAGGGGTTTCTGGAGTGGCGGTTCCCTCACAGCGCCACTCTTCTCTCGTTTCCCGGAGCTCGGCTTCTCAGTGCGGGCGCCGGGCAGGCTCGTGTGAAGTGACCAGGCTCATGGCACCGGTAGCAGCCATCTGGAGAGCGGCGGCAGTGGCGCCGGGCAGCTCCCCGCTCTCGGCTGGCGGTGGCCGGCGGCTGGCTGCCGGAGCATCTCAATGTCGCACTGAGCGGCGACTTAAGGCAGGAACGACGAGGGATCTTGCAGTTAACACACCAGGGCTTTATTGTCACCACCACAATAAGCACTCAGGAAGTCACGCCCACTGTGCCGGCTCGCAGGCCGAGGTCATTCCCCCAACAACCCCCCTGAGTTTTCGAACTGGTATGGCTGAACTACTGCGTCCCGACGAGCCATGGCTTCACAGTCAACATTAGCGCGTAGTACTGCTAGCATAAGCCGCGTCCTCTCCCAGAAAGGGGAGGGGGAGGGGGCGTGGACAGATGCATTCATTTGCATACCTGGAAGCAGGCCCAGAAACAGCTTGTTCTGAGGAGGGCTGGTGAGAGTGACTTTTTTGACCGCTGAAACTCCGAACAAAGGATGATTTTGGGGCGAACAAACTTAAATACTATGTTTTTGGGCTTCTGACCTACTGAAAAATAGCATAATACGGGACCTTTAAAGAGTTGTATTGGTTCTGAGGAATAGGAAGGTCAAGAGCATCATTACCACGGTGTGACTGTAATGTAACAAAGCAGAAAAGTCCAGAATCAATAAGAAGGAGCTTATGCTTTATTTTACTTATTACTCATGTGTTTGAATGCAAGGATGATCAGGACATAAAGTGATTGATAATCAAAGTACAGACAGTTATTGATAATAAAAATACAGACAGTTTTTGACATAAGCCATAATCAGTAAAGAACATGAGCTTGTTGTATGTGCAGTCTCTAATCTTGCTTTGCAGCGGTGAAGTCATTCCTACGTGAGCGATAATGACAAAACATCAGCTGTGACAGAGGACAGCGGACCAACGCAGCACCGGAAGGGGCGGCCAGCCTTGATAGATAGCTATACACACTGTTAGAGTATAAGAAGACTGGGTCAGGAACAGTTAGCAGTCTGATTCCATCTGAACTGACTGAACACTTGTTGTTGGTTAGGGACAGAGGATTCAGGCCCAGAGCTCTGTATCGCACATTCAATTTTGCTGTAATAAATACTTGTTTTGATTCTAAGAAGATTTCTTTTTATTTTTAGAGTTTTATCTGTAGAACAAAAATAGTTCCAACACAAAATACAGGGAGGTCAGATATGAGTATCGTCTGAGACAAATGTAAGTTCCCATACAGCTCTCATCTTCTTCTTCAAAGCCAGCATCCAACAGGTAACAGTCCCATTTCTTCCAAACTTCTTTCTCTTTGTTTCTTTGTAGATGAAGGTTATAAGTCCTGATCTCCATGGAGGTCTGTGGCTGACAGTTCTGATAAAACAGATTCATAGTTGGGGGGGTCTCTCTGCAACCAGCATTTGTCCCATTGTTTGAATCTATGATCAAACAGTGTTGGGGTAAAGTGTGGATCATAAGCCATCCAGCTCATCATTTTCACCTCTCGAGTTTAAACCTTGTAATTTCCTCTATTATATATACAGGGTGTCCCAAAAAATGTATACACACTTTAAATAATTGTAAACTAGGTGTTTATTATAATTCGTTTGATTCTAAACATGTAAAAGAATTTACAAACATCATTCTATTGTTTTGTCACCGCCTGTTCTCAAACCAATGTCCGTTCTGGTCCAGACACTGCCGACAACATGAAGTGATGGAATAGCACACATCATGAAACAATCCCTTGGGATTTGCGTGCATTCACATTCAATGGTTGCTCTCAATTCAATGACTGTTGCAGGTCTCATTGGTAGACTTTGTCTTTTAGATATCCCCATAAAAAGAAGTCTAGTGGTGTGAGGTTAGTTAGTCATCAGCTGCTAAAGGTGTAGACATTTTTTTGGGACACTCTGTATACTGACATTCAGACATCAGTTTTTTATGCAGTCTGTATTTTTCTACATTTAGGGCACATGAGACTCAGGATCTGGGAAAAATATTTACAGTTTGAAGTTTTATCTCAGTGGTCCCCAAACTACGGCCCGCCTCAACATTTGGCCCGGCCTCCTGAACAACACCAGAGACACATTATGATTTTTTTTTCAGTCTGGCCACGCGATCAAGACTAATACACGCATAGAACATGACATTCTACTGGAACCTACAAAAGGATTCAGTGTTTCCTCTAGGATTATTTTCTGTAGGCGGCAGGCTCCCCGCTTGCTCCCCCATAGATATACATAGAAAGGCTAGATGGCTGATCGGACTTTCGCCGGCGTCATCACCGGTCGGCCATCTTACCTAGGGGGACTGTTCTGGAGCGCTCTATAGTAGTGGATGGAAGGTGAGCGACCTACACAAACAAAAATACACTTAACTTGCTGAATTCTTGATGGATTTACAAACGGTTTTGTTTATTAAAAACCTTAATAACGTGGCTATGATTCAGGCCACGCAGACCTGTTGAAATTGCAGTTTTTCTTTTCGAAAATCGCTGCATAGTTGTGTGTTTGTTACAACCATTTGCAAGGCTGCAATCTGGGAGTTTCAATTATTATACAGGTTTCCGTGAGACCAATAATAATTTTGTGACAACAACATATTTTGTCTAAATGACAATTTGTGTGGATGCAGTTGGGCATTAGCTAGCAAAGAAACAAGAGGTTGTGAATGAGACATGTGAGCCACTTGGACTATTACAAAGTAACCTGGACTTAATTCTATACAGGTGGGAAAGGCATAATTACTCCTTCGTTTTAACATGATTTCCAAGCTGTTTCATTAGTGAAATATATCCTAGATTTAGATTCATTGTGATACAGTAACTGGCTGGTGGACTAATCGGACTAATGGCAAAAATGGAATAAGACAAAAAAAATAAATGCACAAAAGGTCAGAGTCATTCACAAGTATGGTATAAAACATTTATTCAAATACAACAGTGTCTCTGAATATGAAAATATAGATTAATACACATACAAATACGTTGCAGACTCTCATACATAAGTTTGTGTGCCCTCATGCTGCGGTTGTACTGATGACCACTGATCACCCCATTGATGGATCCTGGGGCAACAACTTCTGACTCAACGAGTATATCTTGCAATCCTGCATCACCAAACCTTTTTCCTAAAATACCTAGGAAAGACATACATGTATGAAACTCACCTAGTCGAATCACTAGCCGCTTCATGAAATCGTCATTTTTCCAGCGGATTTGTTGAGCTTTGGCATATATAGCTTGGTCAAAAACTAATACTACCTGGTCCAGTTCTAGCTGATCAGCAACTGCAACACTTCTCTTCAGAATTGTGTTAACAGTTGGCATCTCTGTCGGTGAAGCCTCAATGACTGGAAGATAATACAATGCTGACTTTTGCAAAGTCGCATTACATTGAAGCATTGTATGGAAACCTGTCCAGCTTGGCACTGTGCATGCTTCAGCATCTGCATGCTTCAATAAAACATATGCCAGTTCAGTTGTGGCAGCCGACACAGTATTCAACCTGTATGTTTCTGCCTGCAATGGAACACTTCACACATCAGACAGATTTAAATTGTCAGCGGTGGGAGGCCGGGGCATGTCATACCAGGAGAGTCACTGAGCAGGGGCGCCGCCAGGAATTTTGGGCCCCATGAAAAAAAATTAAATTGGGCCCCCTCTGTGCTGCTGCGCTACCGTTGTTACCACATCTCTAGGACCTAACTGTCCCATCAAAGCTTTACATGACTCTAATTAAAGGCTTGCAACTGTCTTTCTTCTTGTAGTTCTATACTAGTACTAGCAAGATTTACTACTGGTGATTTGTATCATCCAGTACAGACAGAAGGTTATTTGTTTATTCATAAATCATTTCATAATGCTCATGATGTGATAAAAAATAATTTGTTGGAATTTATGTCATTAATGAATATTTCATTTTCTTTTTGTAATGGTGAAAAGAGCAAGATGGACAGAAATCCTCACAGACTCCATGCAATGATACTAACTGACATGCCAATGTCATTAGCACAGTGTTGCTCACCTTCTTCACTGGGGCAGGGAGGGGTGATGGTATGGGGAGACTGGGGTGCTGCTGACTCATCATCATCAGCTGCTAAAAGGGGCAGGGGCAGTGATTTAATATGAATACCTTCCTAAACGTTTCCCTGCACTGACTAAATGTTGATAAAATGTAAGCTAACACTAATCTATAGCTAGTTGGTTTATTTCACCATGGACATTAGCCTAAACCAACAGGCTAAATTCACAGACTACAGGCTACTCACCTTTCTTATTGAAAAACTGGCTCAGAGATCGTACGCCTTTCTTTTCTCTCTCCTCTCTCTCTTTCCTTTCCTTCCTCTTCTGGTAACCAGATTTTTGTTTTTTTGACAACATTGTGGCCACACAGCAGCGACGTCTGTTTGGCACATCTCCTGTCTGATTGCAATTAAGCACCGTCAGTGAGTGACGCTAAAGCGGACCAAACCATTTCACGCAGATACAGGGGGGTGGTCAGTCTATATAGATGTTTACTTTTTGTCAATGGATATTCAACTTTTAGTGCAATAAAAACATAGTGAATATGAACTGTATTATATTTGAAACACACAATAGTAAAATACTGTGCTTAATATTAAGTTTAATAATTTAATTTTTTTCTACATATTTTTTGGGGGCCCTGTCATCCATGGGCCCTTGGAATTGTCCTAACTTTTCACCCCTATACGGCGCCCCTGTCACTGAGAACCCTCTTTAAGATCAAGCCTGCACTGTACAGTGTCCTTGTGACATCAGGAGTATTCTGTCCAGATGTTGTGCTAGCCATATGTTCTCTGTCACTTTCAGTTTGGCTTTCAGCTTGGCTTACCTCAGTGGACTCAGTAGATGTACCTGACTGCGGAGGTATCTTTTGTAATAGTCTATCAGCTGACAGTGTCTCAACAAAAACAAGTTCACTGATGTTTCTCTTGGCAGGGCAGTGGAAAGTGAGCTGCGGGAAGTCACAGTCAGCCGCCTCTTCAGTAGATCCTGCCTGAAACACAAAAAATATGAGGAAAGATGAGTATGTGTGTGCGCACGCACGTGTGTGTTTACATAAACATACGTGTATACCCTTTTTTTCTGAGAATAAGTCAATAACAATTAACCTTGTAGTATTTACTTTTTTGGTTTACAAGAACCGTGAGAGAGACACATGATATTTGGGTTACCTGTATTCTGAAGCATCAAGATGTCCACGAATGTCTTTCGTAGCTTGTCCATTCGCAGCACTTCCTGGTCAACTATAATCCCTTGACGGATGACAGTCTCACAGAAGAAACTGTAGCTGTCAGTGAATGGTGTTTCAGTTCTGAAAAACACATGCACACACACACAAACCATGTGTAAACTGTTGCAGCCATGTCATATTTACATAATCATCCAATCAAGATTATCTAAGCTTGTCTATTCTGCCAATTTTTCCTGAATAAAATTATCAGATAGGTTTTTGGAACTACAGTTAAACAAACTAAAGACTATGTTGTTTGTCAATGCCACATTTTGAAATGTACAATGTGTAATAAAATGTTAATGCATTGTAATAACTCACGCTTCATCTGGGGTTGCAGTACTTGTTTCCATAGGCCTTGACAAAAACTTTGTGTACTGTGTGTAACAGGTCCTGTGGTACCGCACCTCCAGGGCCACACAGTCCGTTTCTTTAATGTGCAAAAGCACGCTGGTGTCCTCCTTCAGCTCAACAGCCTTCTGCAACTGGAGAAAGCCACTGTCTAACGCAGGTTCTGTAAGTTTCCCACCGTTTCCGTGTAAAGTCCTGCACGTCTTCGCCCTGGACATCTGTGAGATGCATATAGCATCGTTTCGATCCTTTTTTAGTAACTTTTGAAGGCGGTTTACTTTTGTTTTCGTGATCTTCGCTGGTCAACGCCATGTTGTTTTTCTGAAACCACAGCAACCGGACTCGGCTCGCTCGGCTCCTATTGGTCCACATGACCAAAAACCGCTGCACGCACTGCAAATCTTAGTCCACCCACGTAAATATCACTACGCCACAGTAAAAAAAAGACAGACACAAAAACGCTAATTATTAGAAAGTGAGTAGAAACTTTTTTTGGGTACTAATTAGCAATAGATATATCTTATAAAGCAGAGTTCATGTAGATCCACGTGAGTGGAACGAAATTCACTTTCTAAGCACTTTTTCCATGTTCCCAATACAGCCTAGTGGACATCACCGTCGAGCCGCCGAGAGGAGAACGCCGCTGCGAGCCGCCGAGCTGAGGGACGGACATCGTTGCTAACCGCCGAGATGGGATGTGAATGCTTCTTCAGTGTTGCTGTGCCAGGTTCTGGACCGTGTTTCTTCATTCTTCATCATCGACAGTCACAGTAAAGAGACAGTGAATCGCCATTTGACACTGGTGAGTGAGAACGGCATTGTTGTCAGTGCCGCCATCGTTCCTTAATTGCATCGCACTCAAGCGTCATTCAGGCCTGCAACGAGGGTTTTGGAGTTACATTTATTGCCGGCTTTTATGTTGTTTTTTGTGGGCCCACATGTTGTGTTAATAGAGGACATTTATTGTGTTTAAGGTTTGAATGCGCTTGGACTGACCCGTCTAGTTGATTTTGCTACTTTTGGAAAGATCTGTAAGGACAGTGAAAGGGTTACAGGATGCTAATTTTACCCTCAGAAAGGGTTAAGAAGTTTGAAGGGTATTGAGAGCTTGTTGAGTTTTGGACTTTAAAGGGAGGTTCCTCCATTTAGTTTTGGAAAACAAGGTTCCCTAATACACTCAAAGGTGTTCAATTTAAGTTCATTTTATCATTTAATTTTATTTCATTTTAGTCTAACAAGCCTATGAGATATTGACGTTGTCAATAAATACCCTAAAATTCATATTTTCCGGTGATTGATTTCATAGTTAATGTCAGAGGGTTTTTCATTGCTGAAAGGTTAAAACACTGCTACACTTTGGTATCTGAATTTCATGGTTTTGAATAGAAAAGCACACTAACATTAGGCTAAACCATCAGGCATATTACATTAAGGAGTATTCCAGGAACAAATTAACCATTAGGTTTAAGCTAAAGAACCCGGGGCGCTGTGTCTTAAGCCAGTGATGCATAGAAAGCGCTACACATGGTTTAGTGTTACTGTTGGTTTGGAGTGAATGTTGAATTGTTTTGTAATTGTGCGCACCTGTTAATAAAGAAACCTTGATGTCATGTTACTGAATGTGTTTATTTAAAAATGTATAATGAAATATATGTAGGGGAGAGCAGGTAAGATGAACGAACCATCCCCTTGATCTTTAAAACTATACACATGAGTTGTCACGAGACCCTAAAATAGGAACACAAACATCATTTCCAACTGGCTGTGAAATTCTTTGACTTTTGTGGTATAATTATTTTTATGCTAAAGCAAATGGACCCAGGTCTAAACTTATACATTATGCATGTTAGTGACATTCAATGTATAGAACTATGTGAATTGTTTAGCAAAAGATCATTGTGAATCATTAAATTAATTAGGTCTTATCAAAACGATGGCCATGGGGCAAGATGAACCAAAAGCCTTGGGGTAAATTGAACCAATATGAATCACAATTCATATATTGTATATACATTATTTGTTCAGTTTAAGTTTAAAATATCATGTGGGTCAACTTACCCCTTTATATTTAATGTATGTATTAATTACAAATATAAAATATCAAACTATTAAATGTTTAACATAAACACTGATGATTTAATTTCACTGTGTGTGTGTGCAGCTATGGCAGGTAATGCTCTACTATCTACTTTTTAAATTTAATATGAAAGTCCATGGTTATAATTATCCGTAAATATGCCATAACATAACTACATCTCTGGCGATTATAACAAATCAAACCGTTTAGAAATTGGTTGAAAGTTGAGCAAGCTCTGGTTAATTAAATAGTACATGCTCCATAGGCTTTAATGTTATCAGTGAGCCAGCAGCCCCTAGGAAAGATGGCCGCCGCATAGCGACATCAGCCCTCATTGGCTCACAGCGTCTATGTATATCTATGGGAAATTAGTTTACAGAATCGAGTGACCGAGTCCCATTTTTTATACAGATTTAATGAATCGTTTCAACTCAAATCACCCAAACTTTTAGACAGTTCCTGTTCCACCATCTGTGATTTATTTGAATAAGATAAGATAAGACAGACTTTATTGATCTCACAAAGGAGAAATTTACTGTTACAGGGCTCTTAGAAACAAATATACAATAAACAATATTTTTATAGCATAAAATAAGAATATTTATAAAAATACAGAGAACCCTCGTTTATCGCGGGGGTTACGTTCCAAAAAGAACCCGCGATATGCGAAATCCGTGAAGTAGTCAGCTTTATTTTTTTACAGTTATTATACAATACTGCACTTGGGGGAGCGCTGCAGCTGCAGCCAGGTGGACGCCGCAGCGGTACTCTTGCCTCAGAGAGCGGGCCGGCTGAATCAATTGGAGTAGTCGGGGGTGGGGAAGGCTCGTGCCGGCGCTCTTCTCCTGGGGAGCGCGGCTGCGGTGGCCAGAGACGGCGGGGGAAAAGAATAAGGCTGCTCCGTCGGCTCCGTCTTTCAGGGTGTCTGACGACATGGAGACCAAGGAGAGAAATGATCCAGCGCTCCACAGCAGGCAGCGCTGGCCTGTACAGCAGAGGAGACGAGGCGCAGAGACCGTTCACGTTGGTCAGTCCCTTAGCCAATCAGGATGCAGAACACAATGAACTGTTTAAAAAAAGCATTAAAAAAACTGCACTAAAAAAATCCGTGAAACAGCGAAGCCGTGAAAGGTGAACCCCGTTATAGCGAGGGTTCACTGTCTACACAAAATTATAGACTAATGTATAAAATACTTACTGAGAAAAATCACATTGAAATGTGATGTTTTTCATCATTTCGACTCAGAATCCACAATAATGACGTCATGAAAACAATGAAAACAGTGATATTGTCAGAACCATCTGAAACAACACATGTAGAATACTTTAACATGAAATACTTCATCACTAAAATGAGATGAAAAGAAAGTTTAACTAAACTTTCAGAAGTGATGGAGCAGCTATGACAAGTTTTAGCATCCACAGAAATATTTGTGTTAGCCTGATGCTAGTTAAAGAGTTCTGGAGGTTTAAAATGTTCTCATCTCATCCACAACCACTGATTATTGGATCTACTTTTACAATGTGCAGATTCTGAGTGAATGACAGAAGGAGAAAAAAATGAAAAAATTTCAGGCATTTTTTATGAAATAATTTCTCCTGTAATAAATTACTTGAAGATCCGATCTGTGAACGTGTTAAAGTGACTGAATGAATGAATGAATGAATGAATGAGTGGGTCGGTGTGTCAACAGAATGCTGTTAAAGTCCAGTTTGAAGCCTTTAAAGCAGAAGAACTAAACTAAGCTGCTTCCTGTGATCCAGTAAAGTTTTTATGATACAACCTGCTGCGCAGTTCTGAAAGTTCAGTTGAAATCATCTTTTTACTGCAGTGTCCACAGATTTCATATTAAAGTATTCTGTGTGTTTAGTTTTCTATTATTGTGACCTGCAGCTACACCTGGTTCACAAAAAAATCACCAGCTGACTTCTGGATTATCTTTTTGTTTTTATTTATTGTTAATGGGCTCAAAGATTAATCTTTAAATGACTCCTTAGTTTTCCTTCATATTATCAGAACTTATTCCATCTGCTTGTCCAACATTCCAGATCCTGAATCAGTGGTTAGAAATCAGAGTAAAGTGGGTGGACGGTCAGTTTGTGGCTGCTGGAGGAAGCAGTGTGTTGATCAGAAGCTGCAGTTTGTGACTCTGCTGCTCCTTCAGTCAGGTTTTAATTAGACTCAGTCCATTTGTTGGTCTTTAACATTAAAAAGGTTGAATGTTGAAATAATCAGCCACATGAAATCAGTCAGAATCAGCCTGTAAAATGTGCTCTTATTGTGAAACTCTGCCTGCTGCTTCCTCATAGGTGGAGTCCTGACTGGTTCCAGTTAACAGTTCATTGTTTCTGAGCATCCAGGAGTGGACTGGAAACTTTCTTCTTCTTCTTCTTCTTCAGAGCTTTGAATAAAGTGTAAGTTTGCTTTGTTTGCTGCTTTAACTTCAGTAATGTTGCTGTTTGTTTCTGCTCTGTCATGTTTCTACATGTTCACTTCTTATTTCACCACAGACTCTGGATCACTGCTGTTTAAACGTGGATCAGTATGATTATTAGGTTATTGATTGACTGTAATCAGTCAATATTTCTATTAGATTATTGATTGACTTCAGTCAGTTTGATCAGCTGCTGATGTTTCTTTGTTTCTTCAGAATATAAACTGCGTCATGTCTTCTTTACTTTCGGTTTCTCTGTGAGTCTCTGCAGCTCCATGACTCCATCTGCTGGACTGATAGCAGAAGTGCAGCAGCTGATCTTCTCCAGGAAGGTGCTGCAGCTTCATCATGTCTCATATTAACGTCATCTAAAGGTGCAGCAGCTGATCTTTGCTCTTTGTGTCTCAAAGTGACGGCAGCCTGCAGACACAGAGGAGGATTTTCTCTCAGACCTGGTCCACACAGCAGAGAGCTGCAGAGGAAGAAGCTGAGTGAGTGGAACTTTGATTCTCTTTAAGACAGAATATTATTTAACCTGAAGGAAATGCTTGTGGAGAAAACAAAACGACATGACAGTAAAGCTGAAGTTCCTCCATGAGCTCAGATCCTGCTTGGTGGTCCAGACCTCAGAGCTGTTTTCATGGTTCAGCCTCCATTTGACATCCAGTCTGATGGAAATCAGCATCACAACAGTTTGCTGCGGAGTCCATCAGAGACATTTAGTGCAGTAATAATCTGTTTAGTAGCAGTCAGTGTTTGGTCTGGACTCTGAACAGACTCAGTATAAAACTATAAAACCCTGCCCTGCTGAAAAATCCAGTGGAATACCATTAGGAAAAACCATTAGGAACCATTAGGATTCTACTGGTCTAATGGGAATTGGAACACCATTAGGAACCATTAGAAGAAACCATTAGGAACCTACTGGTCCCATTAGGATGTCAAACCATCAGGAATGTACTGGTCCCATTGGGATGTCAAACCATTAGAAAACTGGTCCCACTGAAAACTAAAACTTACTGAAACCTATTGCTGCAACAAAAAAATATCTTTTTTTTTGTCTGCAAATCCGCTCAAAAATGACACCAACCAACCATGGCGTCATTACTTAAGCTTCATGCAAAAAAAAAAAATCTTAACACTGGGCACCACAGACATCTATGCATGTGTGTAATTGTGTATGTATTCAAATATTGTCCCCTCCGTATTGGGAACAGGACATATGGGGTGTGACAACTCATTGCAGTTTGTCATTTTTATTTATTTTTTAATGATGATACTATGATTACTTATGATACTTATGATATATGACTTTGATGATACAATGAATAATAATACATACTAATAAAATTAAATGAAAGTGTTGTTTTTGTGTATGTGTATGTTTGTCAATAAAAGACCTGCATTTCTCTTGTAGTTGGCACCTCTGTCGTGTTCTTTTCTTTTCCTCCTCTTAGATGGACGAGTCATGAACAAAGATTTTATTACAAGAGACCAAATATGATTTAATCACAAATTCAATTGCAAAAAGCCAAAGGTGATCGTATTATATTTTATAAACATTAAAGCTAAGATGTGATCACTAAAGAAGGGTATTGTTGAGGAGTTATGACCTCTGAATGCTGATTTCTAATCTAACTGACCACTGCAGGGCTCCGGTCAGAGAGCACACGAGACATCAGAGGGCCGTTTAACTGTTTACTGTATGTAGAACAGCATCAGCATCAGCTTGGGCAGCATCAACAGCAGCAGTTTCTACAATGTACAAATAAACAAATAAGAATGCTAAATAAACAAATACAAGATCATTATTGTGTCCTACTGTAATCTAATGCAGCAATAAACACAGTAACTGATAAAACACACTCATTCATATCAACGCATATCAAACACATATATCATACACATGTAAGCAGAGCAAACCGAGACTAACAGCACTGCAAGTCATCTCCGTTAGCTTGACTGATGCTAGTTAGCGATCATGCTAATAATGAAAAACGGACATTCTAACAGGTTCAAACACATCTCTGGAACTAAACAGCACTAACAGAAGAGGTAAGTAGCATGTACACATTTGATTCAGGTGATTATGAACATGACTTACATCGTCAGTGACTGCTACAATGCTGTGAACACGTTGACCGCTGCACTCGTGAAACAGGAAGGAACTGGCTACACAATCAAACAATAAGAGCGCCTCTTCCAAAATAAAAGCATGAATACAAAACAGTAACTTGAAGAATTCTTAACAGGTATAACATCTGTGTTCCCCCATCACAATAGGAACCATTAGAGAAAACACCCTGTAGTGACCACTAAACCATTGTATAGTGACCATTAGACTGGTATAAAAACACCTGTAGGAACCATTAAGACTTCTGTGGGAACCATTAGACTCCTGTAGGAACCATTAGACTCCTGTAGGAACTATTAGTAAAAGTCATGTTGATTTGTGTAGGACAAAATATAATCCCATTAGAAAAACGAACTAACCATTAGGAAAGCATAACTACCCATTAGAAACTATTACAAACCATCAGGAACCATTAGAAACCAATAGAATATACCTAATGGTTTCTCTGACTTTTTTCAGCAGGGTGATATGAGGCTCTGATCCTGGACTCCGGTCTGACTCTGATCCTGGACTCCAGTCTGACTCTGATCCTGGACTCCAGTCTGACTCTGATCCTGGACTTGTTCTGTGAAGGATCAGAGTTCATGTTTATTTGGAGCCTCTGATGGTCAAAGTGTAATAATGTGGGATCGTCTCTCTGTTGTGGTCCAGTGACTGCAGAGTGACTTCCATGAGTAATATTTAACAGACAGCAGTGAGCGCCCCCTGCTGGTTCCCCTCAGTGTTGCTGTCAGTGATCCTGTAGGATTAACTGCAGTCCTGCTGCTAGACAACAACCTCCACCACACCAACAACACAACTGTTCATTAACTGCTGACATATTCTTTGACTTTATCAGGGAGCCATGATGACGGCTGAGGACCTCAAAAAGATCCTGGATGATCTGAGTAGATCTGAACTGCATACATTCCAGTGGTTCCTGCAGAAGACCAACAATGTTCAAGACCTCCCAGCCATCAAAAAGAGCCAACTACAGACAACAGACAGTTGTAAAACTGTGGATGTGATGGTGCGGACTTATGGACTTCAGAGAGCTGTACAGGTGACCAGGGTGGTTTTAGAGAAGATCCACAGGAATGATCTGCTGCAGAGTTTACCTGCCAGCAGCTCAGGACCAGAAGGTCAGTCACAAGACAAGAACGACATGATATCATTTCAGTCAGAATTAGGGGTGAGCCGAGTACTCGTCATTATTCGTACTCATGCTGATGGGAAATCCTCATTGGGCAACAACTACTGTCTTCACTCTGTGATTGGCCAGTCACACACAGCGCCCGCTCCTCCTACACAGACTGGCTCTAGCCAGAGAAGCTGTGTCTTTCGCTTTCCAGTGTTGCCAACTTAACGACTTTCTCGCTAAATCTAGCGACTTTCCAAAGCCTCCTGGTGACTTTTTTTTGTCAAAAGCGACTAGCGACAAATCTAGCGAATTTTTCTGGTGTTTTAGAGATTCTGACATGAAAGTTCGGAACGTTCTGCAGCTACTGTCCTCAACAAACAGCCGGTGCTGCTGTGAGCTCCTCCCCGTCCCAAAGCACTCACAGGCGGTCCGTGTAGGAGCCCCGCAGCATCCCACTGTCTGTTTAGAGCAGACCCACATCACTCCGTGGCCAGACGGCAGATGAATCGCGCATGCGCAAAGTCGCTGCAGATCCCATCCTGGCTTTAAGCGGAGATGTAAATGAAAACGTTTCTTCACTGTCATACTAAAATAAATCACAACATTTAGCCTCTAGTTCAAAAACATATTTTGGGTGTTTTATACTCACTTTTTGTCTCTTCCACAACGTTATTCCTCTCTCCTACAACGTTGATTAAAATTACATGCAAACTGGAAATTATGCAAATTAGGTGATGACGCCATTTAGCGACTTCTAGCGACTTTTCGGACAGTCAACAGCTACTTTTCTTACTGAGGAGTTGGCAACACTGTCGCTTTCACTCAGACAGTGACAACGCGTTCTCTCTGTGCTTGCTTGGCATGACTCTAGCTCACAGTGCGAACAGTGCTTCTCAGTATTCTTCAGCTCGCCTCTATTTTTGTTTTTATGATATTTAAAGTTACTTGGTGAACTTGTTTCATGACGTAGGTACGCAGTGCATTCAACAAGACAGAGTTGAAAGCAGCTCGTGTCTTGTCGGTCACTGCCTCCACTCCGGTCAGGTTTTCTCTGCTCGCTTCTATTCACGTAGGCCTACGTGGTGCATTTGACAAGACAGAGCTGTAAACGGCTCGTCACTGCCTCCACTCCCGTCTGTTTTTTTAAAAATAAAATTAAAATAAAAAAATAACTTTGACTTTGAGAACTAAGACAACTCTTGCATGGCTTGTTCATAATTTCTTACTCCATGCATTCTATACATTCATGCACTTAAAATATTCATTTTCTGATTTAATAAAAAAAAAAAAGTTCTGTAAATAGTTCATTTACTGTTGTGATCAAAAGCAATGAATCTCAGTTATGAAGCTGTTATGTAAATTTATTCATACACTTAAAAATATTCATGTTCTGACTCAATAAAAAAAAATGCTTGTTCTGTAAATAGTTCCTTTACTATTGTGATCAAAAATATTCAAATCTCAGTTCTGAGGTTGTTGTGTGAATAAATAATCATTTATATAATTTTAAGAATATTCATGTTCTGACTAAAATTTGAAAAAAAAACTTGTACATTGTATCATTGAGACTGTTCTGTAAATAGTTTTCAAATAAACAATAAATATAGCAACTTCTGAGCAATCCATATCAATTTCAGACTTAAAATAGTGTACCGATGTATGCCCCGCCCTATTTCAGGTTAAGCCACGCCCATCTGTGGTTTAGGCCACGCCCCTCGGAGTACAGGTACGGATACAGATCATTTGGATGGGTATACAGATACAGATAGTGGTGTACTCGCTCATCCCTAGTCAAAATGATACATGATGGTTCTGTTACAGAGTGATAGAGTTCAGGTTCTGTCAGTTTCTCCTGTGTCCACATGTAATATAAATTCGGACAGACTACATCTTTTTCTGTGCGTACCATCTGACATGTTAGTATGTAGTACTATGTAATATTATGTTATACTTTTAAACCATCAACAACCTCCCAGTGACCTACCACACTGAAAATGTCAAGTCTTCAGAGGGTTTGGATCCAGCAGTAAGGCAGCCATGTTGGCTGACTACTTAAGGGGACACTGTTGCTGCATCCTGGGCTTAGCTCCACCCTGGATGACTGTGGCTGCTTTAAAAAGACAGACCTTCTTCCCTCTATAGCAGAATGATGATGAGGTGAAGCGAGAACACTCTGTTCTTCAGAATGGTCTGGATATGGCAGACTAATGTCAGAGGAACATTAGGTTTTACTTTGAAGGAGCAGTTTGGTGTCAGAAAACCAGAGTTAGTCAACACCATAAACTCATCAATAAATGTCAACATAAAGTCCCTTCTAAGTCTGGTGTAAATGAAATAAAAAGACATAAATCAAAGCAGTAAGCAGTGGAAAATATAAAACGTGATCTCTAACTGTCTGTCAGTGAATGTCAGTGATGTTGGAGAGACTTCAGGGAACAGAGACTCTTCCTCCTCTCAGACTCAGCCTCCTCTTCCTCAGACTGAAGGTAAAACTGATGGATTCTTTGGAATGTAAAGAAAGATGGCAGCAGATCATCATGCCATAAATAGAAGCAGAGTTTCAGCAGGTTGTTTTGTACAACACAGAACAGTGGTTGTCTATGGAGTTTCATGAGGCAGCAGGTTGTAGTGTAGCTGTAGCAAAATAGTCAGTTTTGTTGCTGGTGATCCTCAAATCCAGTGTTTAAAACTGGTGCCCATTTTAAGCTGGGTTAGAAAGTTAAACATTCTCCAGTTCCACTCCTGTATCGCTGTGGTTCCTGTGACTCCTTCAGTAGATGTATTTTGACAAGGACCCCAGGGAGTCCAGAACAGGGCTGCTGGTCCAGATATCTGTTTTTAGGTTCTATTGTCTAAAAGGGCTTGCCTTATAGGAACTCTAAGAACAGCTTAAATTGGAATTGTGGAAACTCACCTACTTTCTGATTGCCTCCATCCAAATTCCTGTCCTGTTTTCCCTGACGGTTAACCATCTGGGTAGTACTTTAGCTGAGTTGCTCTTTCAGTCAGTTTCAGTCAACCTCCTTTGAGTTGCTTGTGTTTTTCTAACAACATCAGAGGTTTCTGTAGACACACACCTCACACTGTTCCCTTCATGTTTGACACAGATCAGACTGTTAAGGTACCAGAACCACGTCCCATCACATATTACCAACAGAAGCTTCAGTCGAACTTCCAGGACTCGTTTCTGGTTACAACAGAGGGGTGGGCAGCAGATAAGCAACTTCTGGTTGATATCTACACTGAGCTGTACATCATTGCTGGCCGAGACGTGCACGACAACACACAGCATGAGGTCCTACAGATTGACAAGGTGTGGAAGCCATCAGACACAGAGACACGGATCGAACCCAGAGACATTTTCAAGCATCCTTCTGGAAAAGACATACCCATCAGAACAGTGCTGACCAATGGGATTGCAGGGATTGGAAAAACATTCCTCATGCGCAAGTTTGTGTTGGACTGGGCTGAAGGAAGAACCAATCAAGACGTGCATCTTATTTTCCCGTTCACTTTCCGTGCCTTGAATTCACTGCAGGGAAAAAAGTTTCGTTTGGCAGAGCTCATTCATTTCTGTATCCCAGAAACTGAAGACATCACAGAGGAGGCTCTGAATTACATCTTTACAGCTCTGCAGTCATCAGGAAACAGCAGCTACAAGAAGAGCAGATTCAAACTGCTGTTTGTGTTTGACGGACTGGATATGAATCGCCTTCATCTGGACTTTCATGACAACATTCGCTCCATTGACATAACAAAGTCAATTAAAATCGAAGTCCTGCTGAGGGAACTTATCAGTGGAAACCTGCTGCGCTCAGCTTGCCTCTGGATAACCACACGGCCTGCAGCAGCCAATCAGATCCCTCCTCACTATGTGGACATGGAGACAGAGGTCAGAGGGTTCACCGACCCACAGAAGGAGGAGTACTTCAGGAAGAGATTCAGAGATGAGAAGCAGGCCATCAGCATCATCTCCCACATGAAGAAGTCACGAAGCCTCCACATCATGTGCCACATCCCAGTGTTCTGCAGGATCACTGCTACAGTTCTGGAGGAGCTGCTGAGAAGCAGAGAGGGAGGAGATCTGCCCAGAACCCTGACTGAGATGTATGCAGAGTTTCTAAGATTTCAGATTAATCACACAAAAGAAAAGTACGGTCCAGAGACGTGCATTCGGTACATTAACTCATTAGCCAAACTGGCTTTTGAACAACTGCAAAAGGGCAATTTGATCTTTTATGAGAAAGATCTGAGTGAAAGTGGCATCGATGTGATTGAAGCCTCAGTGTACTCAGGAGTGTTCACAGAGATCTTCAAAGCAGAGCGAAGACAGAAACAGGAAGACAAGACGTTCAGCTTCATCCATCTGAGCGTTCAGGAGTTTCTGGCTGCTCTTCATGTCCATCAGACCTTCATCACCTCTGGAATCAACCTGCTGGAGGAAGAACAACAAACAACATCCTGGTGGTCTATACTGTTCAGAAAGAAACTTGATCCAACAACAGTGTTCTACCAGAGAGCTGTGGACGAGGCCTTACAGAGTCCAAACGGACACCTGGACTTGTTCCTGCGCTTCCTCCTGGGTCTGTCACTAACATCCAATCAGAACAAATTACAGGATCTGCTGAGAACATCAGACAGGAGCTCACAGACCAATCAGAAAACAGTAGAGTACATCAAGAAGAAGATCACTGAGGATGTGTCTGCAGAGAGAAGCATCAATCTGTTCCACTGTCTGTATGAACTGAAGGATGTTTCTCTCATGGAGGAGGTCCAACAGTCCCTGAGATCAGGACATCTGTCCACAGATAAACTGTCTCCTGCTCAGTGGTCAGCTCTGGGCTTCATTTTACTCTCATCAGGAGAAGATCTGGACGTGTTTGACCTGAAGAAATACTCTGCTTCAGAGGATGTTCTTCTGAGGCTGCTGCCAGTGGTCAAAGCCTCCAAGAAAGTTCTGTAAGTAGTTGGAGACTGAAGATACTTTTTCATTTTCCTGCTGTCTGATCAGTATAATCTGCTTTTTGTCTCTTCAGACTGAGTGACTGTAATCTGTCAGAGAGAAGCTGTGGAGCTCTGTCCTCAGTCCTCAGCTCCCAGTCCTCCAGTGTGACAGAGCTGGACCTGACTAACAACAACCTGCAGGATTCAGGAGTGGAGAGTCTTTCTGCTGGACTGGAGAGTCCACATTGTAAACTGGAAGCTCTCAGGTCAGGACTCATCACCCTGATCAACTGATGACCATTTAAAATGGAAAACAATATTCAAATATTTGACTACCTGAACAGTCCACATTCTTACCAGCAGAGATGCTGATTTATCCTGATGGCTCTTTGATGCCTGATCACCTGATAGGTGGACTCACTGCTGCTGTATTCTGGACATAGTGGGATGTATTTGTTGTTAAATTCACTGCTGTCTTTTCAACAGGACAGAAAATACTGTACTTAATGTATTACTTCTTTTCATTTCTTCGTCTCTTCAGACTGAGTGGCTGTAATCTGTCAGAGAGAAGCTGTGGAGCTCTGTCCTCAGTCCTCAGCTCCCAGTCCTCCAGTGTGACAGAGCTGGACCTGACTAACAACAACCTGCAGGATTCAGGAGTGGAGAGACTTTCTGCTGGACTGGAGAGTCCACACTGTAAACTGGAAGCTATCAGGTCAGGACTCATCACCCTGATCAACTGATGACCATTTAAAATGGAAAACAATGTTCAAATATTTGACTACCTGAACAGTCCACATTCTTACCAGCAGAGATGCTGATTTATCCTGATGGCTCTTTGATGCCTGATCACCTGATAGGTGGACTCACTGCTGCTGTATTCTGGACATAGTGGGATGTATTTGTTGTTAAATTCACTGCTGTCTTTTCAACAGGACAGAAAATACTGTACTTAATGTATTACTTCTTTTCATTTCTTCGTCTCTTCAGACTGAGTGGCTGTAATCTGTCAGAGAGAAGCTGTGGAGCTCTGTCCTCAGTCCTCAGCTCCCAGTCCTCCAGTGTGACAGAGCTGGACCTGACTAACAATAACCTGCAGGATTCAGGAGTGGAGAGTCTTTCTGTTGGTCTGGAGAGCCCACACTGTAAACTGGAAGCTCTCAGGTCAGGACTCATCACCCTGATCAACTGATGACCATTTAAAATGGAAAACAATGTTCAAATATTTGACTACCTGAACAGTCCACATTCTTACCAGCAGAGATGCTGATTTATCCTGATGGCTCTTTGATGCCTGATCACCTGATAGGTGGACTCACTGCTGCTGTATTCTGGACATAGTGGGATGTATTTCTTGTTAAATTCACTGCTGTCTTTTCAACAGGACAGAAAATACTGTACTTAATGTATTACTTCTTTTCATTTCTTCGTCTCTTCAGACTGAGTGGCTGTAATCTGTCAGAGAGAAGCTGTGGAGCTCTGTCCTCAGTCCTCAGCTCCCAGTCCTCCAGTGTGACAGAGCTGGACCTGACTAACAACAACCTGCAGGATTCAGGAGTGGAGAGTCTTTCTGTTGGACTGGAGAGTCCACACTGTAAACTGGAAGCTCTCAGGTCAGGACTCATCACCCTGATCAACTGATGACCATTTAAAGTGGAAAACAATGTTCAAATATTTGACTACCTGAACAGTCCACATTCTTACCAGCAGAGATGCTGATTTATCCTGATGGCTGTTAGGGAATTTCTGCGATGTCAGGTGAGGAAACACCGGAGGCGAACTCAGGAACACTCAGATGACTGATGTAGAGAAAATGCTTTACTGCATTCAGGAGAATTGACATCACAAGTGCATTGTCAGTATCAACTCTGAGGAGTCTCTCTGTCCTTGCAGGGTTTATACTGTCTGAAAGAGAAAAGAGGCAGGATCTAACCTTGTTGTTGTTTCTATATCAGCAAATAGTTGTCTGTCTGAGCAGTTGGTGTGCTTCTGTGTGTCTCCAATTGGAGTCAAGGGATGACCTTCTGTATGTTGGTTCGAAATGACCTATTACCTACAATTTTTCCTTAACAAATCCCTCCTTTTTGATCGTAAGATCAAACCTAAATGTAAGGAAAAATTTAAGTGTGTGGAAACTATTGCCAGAGAGCTCCACAAACTTGATTCTTTAATATTCAACACGTTAGAAATTCATTTTTAAAAATCATAGTATTCTACAATCATATACACAAATACACAATAAAAATGAACTCAATTGCTGTGGTAAATTTAAATCCTGTAGAAAATTAAATACATTGAAATTGAGATCAATCCACACCTTCACACATTCACACATTTATGCATGATCCTACTGTGGATCACCAAAGTGCGGATTTAGCTTTGATGCCGCAAAATCAAGCTTCTCTTAATCAAAAGAACCAACATATTTCCATTCCTCTTTACTCCATTTACTCATCTGATAACTAAATTCTACAACATAACGCCAGCCCTTCGCCCTTCCTATTTCTCCAGCCGGAGTGTCCATAGGAAAGCACACTCGGTATGTTTCAGATTGAGGATCGTTTACAGGACCACTATGTGTGGATGCATCTGTTTTACTTTTAGATGTAGAAATGGATTTTTCCTGTGTGTTTTTGGAGCTTTGAGTGTCATCTATCTTGGACTGTGAAACACCCATGGTTATCAGCACTCACACACACACACACCAGCAAGAATGGAAACAAACAATAGACGGATACACATTCCTCTCAACTGCAGCTGAGCTCCTGTGAGTGTGATCATAGATGGAGTTTCCTCAAAATTAACGTGGATTTTCAAGTTTTGGATCTGAGTGTCAACATATTGACTTTATAGGTCTGCGCACGACCTAGCTCAGGTACAATATTCCTCTGAGTCTTATAAACCCCGCCGAACCAAATGCTGGACACCCCCTCCACATGCGTACTGCGCCGGACTCCTCGTGAGCCGACTAGCTTATAGGGTGTCCCCTAAGGTCGAGTCTACCCTTCCCCGAAAGGCGACCCAGGTATCCTACTCGATCCTAACGCTCTACACTGCCTCTTTCAGCAGTGGACATGCTTTGTAGATTTTAGCACTGGTCAAATGACCCCAAGTCCGAATCAGAAATTTAGCACTGGTCTGAGACCCCTGTTCCGAAAAGACATCTAACTGAAATCCACATGCGCACTGCGCCGGACTTGCCTCGTGAGTCGACTAGCATTTAATGTCCAAATTGCCTATCTGACGATCGCAGGTGTAATATTACTTCTAAATTTGGTTAGAAAGTTTTAACAGGTACATAATCTCGCCAAACTCAGACATGGTAGGCTGCAAAATTTATTAAAATTTGCACACTTACCAGTCTTTGTTGTGTGGAGATCCTGTTCGTGACGCCAATTTGTTAGGGAATTTCTGCGATGTCAGGTGAGGAAACACCGGAGGCGAACTCAGGAACACTCAGATGACTGATGAAGAGAAAAATGCTTTACTGAATTCAGGAGAATTGATATAACAAGTGCATTGTCAGTATCAACTCTGAGGAGTCTCTCTGTCCTTGCAGGGTTTATACTGTCTGAAAGAGAAAAGAGGCAGGATCTAACCTTGTTGTTGTTTCTATATCAGCAAATAGTTGTCTGTCTGAGCAGTTGGTGTGCTTCTGTGTGTCTCCAATTAGAGTCAAGGGATGACCTTCTGTATGTTGGTTCGAAATGACCTATTACCTACAATTTTTCCTTAACAATGGCTCTTTGATGCCTGATCACCTGATAGGTGGACTCACTGCTGCTGTATCCTGGACATAGTGGGATGTATTTGTTGTTAAATTCACTGCTGTCTTTTCAACAGGACAGAAAATACTGTACTTAATGTATTACTTCTTTTCATTTCTTTGTCTCTTCAGACTGAGTGGCTGTAATCTGTCAGAGAGAAGCTGTGGAGCTCTGTCCTCAGTCCTCAGCTCCCAGTCCTCCAGTGTGACAGAGCTGGACCTGACTAACAACAACCTGCAGGATTCAGGAGTGGAGAGACTTTCTGTTGGTCTGGAGAGTCCACACTGTAAACTGGAAGCTCTCAGGTCAGGACTCATCACCCTGATCAACTGATGACCATTTAAAATGGAAAACAATATTCAAATATTTGACTACCTGAACAGTCCACATTCTTACCAGCAGAGATGCTGATTTATCCTGATGGCTCTTTGATGCCTGATCACCTGATAGGTGGACTCACTGCTGCTGTATTCTGGACATAGTGGGATGTATTTGTTGTTAAATTCACTGCTGTCTTTTCAACAGGACAGAAAATACTGTACTTAATGTATTACTTCTTTTCATTTCTTTGTCTCTTCAGACTGAGTGGCTGTAATCTGTCAGAGAGAAGCTGTGGAGCTCTGTTCTCAGTCCTCAGCTCCCAGTCCTCCAGTGTGACAGAGCTGGACCTGACTAACAACAACCTGCAGGATTCAGGAGTGGAGAGACTTTCTGTTGGTCTGGAGAGCCCACACTGTAAACTGGAAGCTCTCAGGTCAGGACTCATCACCCTGATCAACTGATGACCATTTAAAATGGAAAACAATGTTCAAATATTTGACTACCTGAACAGTCCACATTCTTACCAGCAGAGATGCTGATTTATCCTGATGGCTCTTTGATGCCTGATCACCTGATAGGTGGACTCGCTGCTGCTGTATTCTGGACATAGTGGGATGTATTTGCTGTTAAATTCACTGCTGTCTTTTCAACAGGACAGAAAATATTGTACTTAATGTATTACTTCTTTTCATTTCTTTGTCTCTTCAGACTGAGTGGCTGTAATCTGTCAGAGAGAAGCTGTGGAGCTCTGTCCTCAGTCCTCAGCTCCCAGTCCTCCAGTGTGACAGAGCTGGACCTGACTAACAATAACCTGCAGGATTCAGGAGTGGAGAGTCTTTCTGTTGGTCTGGAGAGTCCACACTGTAAACTGGAAGCTCTCAGGTCAGGACTCACACTTTGAAAGTGAAAGAAAATGTAAGACTGATTCTTGATTTGCACCAGACGTATCAAATCTGGACCAAAATGTAGCTGAAAGACAAAGAAGAAAACAAAGAGTGAGAAACATCCAGCCAAGTGTTGTCCATCAGGTTTGTGTTGTTTTGTGTGTGCAGGCTGTCAGGCTGTCTGGTCACAGAGGAAGGCTGTGCTTCTCTGGCCTCAGCTCTGAGCTTCAAGACCTCAAATCTGAGAGAGCTGGACCTGAGCTACAACCATCCAGGAGACTCAGGAGAGGAGATGCTGAGAGCTAAAGTGGAGGATCCACACTGTAGACTGGAAATTCTCAGGTACAGACAGACAGACACTCTCAGTAAACTGTTAGCCTAGCTTAGCACAAGGAGTGGAAGCAGAAGAACACTGTTCGCTCAACTCCGCACCATGGTTAAAGAGAAGAGGATACTGTTAGCATAGTTTAGCACAATGACTGGAAACAAATTTAACCTGTTAGCTCAGTTTTACATAAAGAATGGAAGCAAAAGGAAACTTTTATGACAGCTTAGCACAAAGACTGGAATCAGGGAGAACCTGTTAGCATAGCTTAGCATTCAAGCCTGGGAGCAGAGGGAAACTGCTGGTCTATCTTAGCACAGAGATGAGAAGCAGGGTACAGTGTTAGCTTAGCTTCATGAACAGAGGAAGCATCAATGAGTAAAGCTGAATAATGAGTGTAAACTGAGCTGGAATGTGACGAGCACAGAACAGGACTTTAGAGATGCTGCATTCAGGTGTCTGTGTCTCCATGTTGGACTGGTCCTTTATCAGTGGAACAGTGTGAGAGCCATGTAACGTCCATGTGTGCTGCTGAAAGAGTCTCTGCTGCTCTGACCGTCCTCCTCCTTTCAGGGTGACGCCTGCAGGAGTCCCATGGTTGACACCAGGTCTGAGGAAGTGTAAGTGTGTTTTAATGGATTGATGGAAACAAAGCAGCACATTCAAGCATCTTCAAAGTGTCACATCTCTGAGGTCATCATCAAAGCTTTAATACTGATCACATGATCCATTAATAACTGCAGCTGTGTTGTGTTTGTTCTCTCCATCAGATTCCTGTCAACTCACAGTCGACAAAAACACAGTAAACCGAGGACTGAAACTGTCTGACAAGAACAGGAAGGTGACAGCTGTGGAGGAGGTTCAGTTGTATCCTGATCATCCAGACAGGTTTGACTGGTGGCAGCTGCTGTGTAGAACTGGTCTGACTGGTCGCTGTTACTGGGAGGTGGAGTGGAGAGAAATGGTTCATATTTCAGTGAGTTACAGAGGAATCAGAAGGAAAGGAAACAGTGATGACTGTCAGTTTGGATGTAATGATCAGTCCTGGAGTCTGATCTGCTCTGATGATGGTTACTCTTTCTGGCACAAGAACAGTCTAACATCCATCAGGTCCTCCTCAGTCTCTGACAGAGTTTCAGTTTATGTGGACGTTGATGCTGGAACTCTGTCCTTCTACAGAGTCTCCTCTGACTCTCTGATCCACCTCCACACCTTCAACACCACATTCACTGAAACTCTGTATCCTGGATTTGGGTTCTGGTATCCTGGTTCCTCAGTGTTTCTGTGCTGAGTTGAGTCTCCAGAGTCTCCTCCTGGTACAGAAACATTGTTGAACAGATAGATGAGTCTCTCCATGACTCTGTCCCTCACAAACATGTTTTCACATTCATGGATTAAATGTGTTTCTTTGTCAAATCCTTCTAAATGATTCCTTGTAAACTTGTTCCTCTTTAAAGATGGAAGTTGTGATTATTCCAGGAGCCAAATGTGGTGTTTGGGTGTTTTTCCAGTCAAATGTTGAGAGTGAAAATCAGGATGTGGTGTTCCTCTGACGCTCACTTGAACTAAAAGCATTTGAGCTGCACAAAGTGTGAAATCAGAGAGGAAGCAGTGAATCTACAAACTGCTGACAGACTTTCACACATTATTGTCCAGAGAAAATCAGGTTTTTGTGCAGCCACACTTGATCCTGGTTTCAGCAGACTGACCTGTTTATGTGGATTAAGTTCATTTTTATTTGCTTTTCATGAATTTCTTATTCAACAGAGATGATTATTTTAATGTCTCAGTGAATAATTTTGAAACAAAAAAACTCTGTATGTGTGGATTTTTTTTTATCTCTGTACTTAGTTTTAATAATTTGTTTGTTTAATATTTAATTTTGGATTTCTTAATGTTTCCTTGAAGCCCAAATTTCAGCATCAGTATTTTTGTCGTGTTGATGTCAGTAAATCTCAGCTTCAGTAGAAAGTCTTGGTTTGGTGGAACTCTGTCCATCACACACTGCCACAACTTTTCTGGATATTTTTAAAGTTTGAATTTCCTTCATTTCTTTTCATTCCTTCTATGTAAATTCCTTTTTTTTTTTTGTCTGATGTGGTGAGTCAGTTCAGGTGGTCAGGATTACTACACAGATGTGGAAATGTATGTACATTACAAATAACTTGTAGATACTGACAGTTTCTACTAAGTGTACTGTGAAATATGCAAATATTTTTCAGTGCTGTGTGACATTTTTTCCTTTGTAGATCCACTGTGATCTTTAAGTTGTCATGCTCATGTGTAAATGAAACTGAAGCATAATTTTGTTGAATCTTGTTTAACTCAGATTTCAGGCTGTTCATAAAATATTTTATAAAAGGAGAGTTCAATAAATGTGAACATTTGAAAAAAAAAAAGTGTTTTCTGTATTTCTGTTCCATAAACAGACCAGAATGATGCTGATTTATTGAGGTCCATATCTGATTACGTATGAACATGATTACAGTAGAGGATCAGGTCCTATTTTATTCTAGTAATTCTTATTTATCTCATGGGATTAGTGTCTTATTTGATTTGGTTCTCTGATATTAAACCAATATTTTATCATGTTGTGTGGAGAAACATTTATGTTTGAGATGGAAACTTCAACGCTTTAACAATATAATGATTAAAACTATGAGCTAAATAATAGTTTCCATGTTTTGTTCTGTCACTGACACTATTATTAATGAACAGCTTCATCCATTTAATGGGCGGGGCCTCTGAGTTTGGCTCCGCCCACTGATACTGTCTCCTCCTGTCCTCTCTGACGTCCACAGTTGTGATGTGCTGTGTGTAGTTTAGTTTGGGTCAGTTGTTGTGTTTCTGTTGTTTTCTCTAAATGTTTCTGTTTTCTTAGTGTTCTCTGTTGTTGTGTCTTTTTACAATCACTCAGTAGAGACTTTAAAGGTTTTTGTCTCTACAGTTTTCAATTACTTGTAGATAAATGTGAGGCAGGTTATCTATTAGCTAAGCATGTACTGCTTTAAAATGTGTTAATATTCAGCAGATTTCAACTTTAAGCATCAGTTAAATATTTTGGCATCACAGGACAGGACATCTGTACATTACTCCTTTAACCCTTGGGTGCACAGTGGGGGTCAGGATTCCCATTTTCCACTGGACTGGGTCACTTTTGACCCATGTAGTGCATCAAAAGGTAAAGTATCAAAAGCAAGAAAAGGAAATTCATGCTACTAGTTCTAGACGTTTTGCTAACCGTCTCTTTTTTTTGTAAGTTTGTGCAGTTATGTTCTAATTGTATGTTTCACTGTTGATTGCTTGAACAGATCAGAGCCTCTCTGGTGCAGAAGTGTTTCCTTTCCTTACTTCTTTTTTACTGGTCCAGCTTTTGGTGTTTGATTATACATGTGTAAAAGGCTAGAACTGAATTGTTTTGCACACTGTGTTCTATGAATGTGAATTATTCTCTCTGAAAAATGATTTTGAGAAAGCAGATATATATATATTCACTCTCAGTAATAATAATGCTGTCCTGCACTATGATTCTTGTATTTTGAGATAAATGCTACTATGAGAAATGGATTTTATTTGTGCCTATTCCATATAGAACAGTGTTTTGGAGTTTGAAAATGGGTCTCCAAATAAAACTAAGAAAATACTTTCAATACACGCCGGCAGGTTTAGTTAGCTTTTAAGACTGTAGTTGCTGTTATTGCACAGCCCTCACAATGATTGTCTCGAACGTTGTTCGAAGCGGAACTGTCCACAAAAAATATCAATAAAACCAGGTCGTGGTAGAACAAAAATATCAGGTCGTGGTTTAGTTTCTTCATTCGGTGTTGTCACTCAACAGCCCGATCTCACGAGGATTCGTGAAACTGTCACGTAAGTTTTAGTTTCGGTTTCGTGCGCACCAACACGATTTCGTCATGTTTTTCGTGCCGCTCACCACGAAATGCACACCAATGTATTTTAAACGGCGGACTTTTCGTGCCACTCAGAACGTATTTCAAACGAATGTGTATATTATATTTTTAATGTAAAACCGTGGCGAATCCAACGCTATATTTTGCATGACATCGTCCCTAAACATAACCCTAACCATAACCTAACCATAACCTAACCATAAGCCGGTGGTACACTTACCAATTTGCATAGGAATTTAAAGAATGTCTGACGGCCGCAAACGCGATCACACAAGCACTATACGCCGATGGACAGCTTAGATCGCCATGAATCCGCCGGTATAAACCACTTTCAGATGTGATTACCACAGCGGGTTTCGTTGTGAGCAATACGAAAAACATTTTGTGGTGAGCGGCACGAAAAACATGACGAAATCGTGTTGGTGCGCACGAAACCGAAACAAAAATTTACGTGACAGTTTCACGAATCCCCGTGAGACCGGGTTGCACTCAAACAGGTCAGACGGTTTGTTATAGTCAGGTAGAGCCAAAACAACATCAGTTTTCAGGGCTAATTTTAGATTTTTAAAAGCCTTCTCACCATGTTCAGTCCAAGTAATTTCATCTGTTAATGACATGTCCTTGCCATATGTCAAATCTTGCAGTGGCTGAGATAACACTGCATAATCTGGAACCCAAGATCTGCAGAAATTACAAAGGTCGGAAAAGGACATTATTTGTTGTTTTGTTTGTGGCTTTGGAGCATTCTGGATTGCAGTTTTCCTGCAGAAAGTAGAGCTTTCCCATGTTTTGAAAGTATATGGCCTTGATACACTACTTGTGGAGCCCATAACTGAAGTTAGTTTAGCGAAACCTTATGACCTGTTTCATGTAAGTGTCGTAACTGTCAGGGCCCTCCCCTCACACTGACCCACACCTGACAGTCTTTGGTAATCACTCTGCTTTTTCTCCCTGACAGCAGAGCTTAACAACAAGCAGCTGAAACTGTTCTCCAATCAGTCACCTCCACCAGAGTCCAAGCAGCTGACAATCATCTGGCTAATCATCTCTCTGACAATAAAAGACCGGTCTCTCCTGCAACACCCTGCCAGATCGTTAGACTCGACTCACTTTGTCAGTCTCCTTCTAGCCTCTTACCTGTTGTTTTTTGAAACCAATGCCTAACCTTGTTTTCCTGTTGTCTCCAGAAACCTGCTGCTTGGACCCTCGCTTGCTGTTCCTCTCCGGCTCCCCTTTTGGACCGAATCACTCCCTCCGGACCACCCACGCCACCCCAACAAACTCCAGCCTGCCGTGCCAGCATTCTGCTCTCTTGCCCACGCTACGCTTCCTCTCCAGCCGCCAGGGATCCCACTCCACCCAGCACCACACTCTGCTTCCCCTCCCAGAGCCTACGGCCGCTGATCCCCGGCTGGAACCCAGACCACCCGGACTCACTCCCCTCTTTCCCCCGTAAGGCCCCGATACTCACTCAATTGGATTCACTCTTCTGTTGTCCCCCCTCTCCAATAAATCACCTTCTAATTGTGTTTTGGCCTTGGTAGTGTGGTTCTCTGCTCGAGTTCAGCCTGGTTGTATGACAGTAACACTGCCATCGTTGTCTGTTTACAGTGTTCCTGCGTGTCTGCAGTCACAAGAATGTCATCAACATACAACAAAATTTGGTTGTGTTCTGGAATTTGAAATTTTGCCATTGAGCACCTGAGATCCCGAGTGTATACTTGGGGGGCTTTCTGTAAAGCCTTGTGGTAATCTTATATAGGTGTACTGTGCACCTTTAAAGGCAAACCGAACCAGTCTTGTGCGGTAGGGTATAGTAGTGCAGAGAAGAAAGTATTACTTAAATATATAACTGAAAACCACTCTTTATCTAATGTCACTTCATTTAATAATGTATGTGGGTTTGGAACATCGGGTGTAGTTTTCTGTACAGCATCATTCACTGCTCTTAAATCTTGAACCATCTTCCATTTTCCTGTATGTGCCTTTTAAACAGGGAAAATGGGTGTATTACAAACACGCTCTTTCGTTTTCACAATAATCCCTGATTTTTCCATATCTGCAATATTGAATTGTATTGAATTTATTTATTTGATAGGGACGATGCAGTTTAACATAGTTCCATTACTTAGCATGAATCTGATATGCTGCACAGAGAGTTTATAGCAAATGCTAGTTTCCAACTCTTGTCCCTAGATGGGCCTTTAAATATAAAAGTCAGGATATATAACATCATAAAATAACAGGTTTACAAAAGAACAATAAAATACATGTTCACATAAAAACAAATAATTACACAAACCAGTTAAAAATAAGTTAATAAAAAAAACATTGCAAACTAAGAATGATTACAGCTCTGATTTGCTTTTAGCCAGCACTTGACCTTTGCAGAGAAGGGTTTTAAATCTGTGATTAATTTGATATTGGTTGGTAATGAATTCCAGAGTTTCAAGCCTCTAAAAGAGAAAGCTGATTGTCCAAATGTTGACTTACATTTTTGTATGCTACAGTTTCCATTCACCTTGCTTCTTGTTACTCTGCTACTGTTCTGTCTTTGAATAAATTTGGATAAGGGTTCGGGGGCAAGATTATTAATACATTTGAAAACTAATTTAAGGAATGAAAACTGCATGAAACTTTCAAAGCTCAATAGATTGTATTTTTTCAAAATGTGGCAGTGGTGCCAACAGATGAGTTTTTTTGTCCATTTAAGGGCTTTATTATACAAGGATGACAGACTTTTGATTGTTGAAGGTGAACCCTGGGCCCAAACTGTCATACAGTATGAGAAATGAGAAAAGATCATAGAGTGCATAAATATCTGAGCTGCCTGAATTGGTATGTACTGCCTTATTAATTTAAAACAGTTCAGATTACTTTTTACTGATTTGGCGATTTTCTTCACATGTTTATCAAATCTGAGCTGTGGATCTAAAATGACTCCAAAGAATTTGAATTCATTGACTTCTTGTATTTCTAGAGCCTTTATTTTCACACAAAATCTTTCAAGTTGGCACCGTTTCCTTATGGAGAAGCACATTGACACCGTCTTATTTAAGTTTAAAACAAGATGATTGAGCTCCAGCCACTGCTGGACTCCATACATATGGTCAGTCAAGATTTCTGCTGCCTTGCTAGGTGACTTAGCAGGAGCATAAATGACTCCATCATCAGCATAAAGCTGGATGCCATTGTCTGGACTCATTTTGGGCATATCATTTATAAAAAGACTAAAAAGCAAAGGGCCAAGAATTGACCCTTGAGGAATTCCCATTGTGTTTTTTAAAAATGGTGATGTTTGTCCGTCAACTTTTACACACTGTTCTCTATTTAGGAGGTAAGACTTGAACCAATCAACTGTGTTTTTAGAAAAGTTAAAAGATGAAAGCTTGGAAACTAGAATGTTGTGGCTGACGGTGTCAAGTGCCTTTTTCAGGTCAAGAAACACTGCCCCCACAACATTACCACAGTCAAGAGACTGTTTTATGTTTTCAACAAAACAAGTATTTGCAGTTTCTGTTGAATACTTTGGTCTAAAACCAAACTGTTTAGGATGAATAAGTTGATTGGTTTCTACAAACTCTATAACCTGCTCTGCCACAACTTTCTCAAGTACCTTTGCAAGTATATCAGGTCTTATACTTGCTATTACTGCGTGTTTCAGAGGATATTGAGGAATCTGTGGTCGATATGGAGTGGCTGCTTATACTGCAACAGGTGGAAAATCTTTTATCAGTCCTACATCTGTAGGGCTGGTGGACCAGAGATCACTGGGCAGGTTTTTTTTCTTTAAATTCTGGGTAATCCTCTATAGACAGACAAATAATAATAATGATCAGGTTTCTTTTTCATCCAAATGTGTGGAGGGTGTGGTTTTTACACACCACCCAAGAGGCTGTTTCATGAACCGCAAAAGTTGTTGTAATTCGGGTGTTTAGCTATTACTCTGGTTTTCAGCTCTGCACTCTCATGGGATAGAGTTTGTTTTTGTTTTTTTCCGTCCGTTAAGAAATATGCAACCACATCCATATATTAATATCTTTATATAGTAATACATTCATATTTTATCACATCAATGCTTTATCAACATGAAATTTTATTTTAGCTCGATCTGTTGAACCGTGTGATAATTGTTCCTGTGGTCTTAATACTGCATACAGAGTGAAGTGTTTGAAATATACCAGGCTGAGCTGCATTCCAGAGATAAAAAGAACCTTGAAGCAAGAGCAGCTGAAAAGAAACCATTTTAAGCACTGAGTTCTCATTGTGGTATGAACTAACAGCAAGAATACAGTCTTTGTCTTACAGGAACAATTATCTCACACACCTCATAACAGCTCGTTAGTGAAAAATCCCAAATCTCTAAACATATGAACAACTGAAAATTAGATTCCTATTTCACTAACTCCATCGCAGATTTCTATAATCAATATTACAAAGCAAATCGGACCACAAAGAAATTTCTGTGATCATGCTTGCATATGACAAAATTATGTCAAATTACAGGTAAGAAACAAGAGAAGCACATGTGGTGCAGATATTCTGAATTCAATTCATGCTTCTTTTCTGCTTTTTGTAAAAAAAAGTCTTTTATAAACATAATAATCATTTTTAGTGTCTAAAACCATACTTTTATAGTAAGAGCAACTGTGTCAAGAGACAAACTGACATCTAGGATTTAAATCTGAAGCTACCAACCCATAATAAGAGTTACATTATCAAGTTATTGCAGCTAGTATTCAGTGTAGAAGCTGGTCTAATTTTGACTGAATGGAGACAATGTTGTGCTAAATGAATGGTAATGCAGTTTACAATTGATGTCAGAGGTTAACCCCCTACTGAACGGAGACAATGTTTCATCTCTGCAACACAGAAGAGCATTTCTTCATGAGACACTGAAGAAATGATAAATCCTTTGTCTATTTTCTCACACCCCACAGTTTCGATTGTGATCATTTTGATGGAAGACGCTAGCTGTGCTATCTTCTCTTTCTGTACCTTTTTGTTTATATTTACAGTGTAAGTGTGTAAATTCAGTCCTTGGGTTCGTGATCTGTCACCCTTGGTATGGGGGGGGTCCCATTATCTGGTGCTTCAGCTGCCGCGGCGCCTTCGGCCTCTGATGCACCAGGCCATCGTTGTTGTCTTTGTGTTTTTGGACACTGCAGCCATGGCCATAAGTTTGGACACAGCATAACTTCCTATGTCTGTTTTGATGTCTATTACAGAACATAACTAATATTTTTTCACAGCACCAGTTTAATTAGTCAACAAATCAACAAGGGATATAATATCAATAAATTCCAACAACTGGAACAACTTTGTTCCCAAAACATAATATTAGATATTTGTGCAACAATTTGCAGTTAATATTCCAATGTCAATATTTGCTGTCAAACATCAAATTTATGCACTGGAAATATCTGTATTTCATTTTGGTTGATGGCTATGACTGGTATTTATATTGTAAGTGACAATTTTGTGGTATTTTCTAAGATTCCCAAGCGTCATTACTTGTGTCCAAACTTATGGCCATGGCTGTATCTTATCGCCTTCTGCTCTGGCTGCACAGGCCTCAGCTTTTTTTTAATTTGTTGCTGTATTTCTTTTTTTTCTTTGTGCTTCTTTCAGCCATATCTCTGCATAATTAAACTGTTTTTCAGTTTCTTTTGATTTCTTTTATCAGTTTGTTGTTTTGCAGTTAATTCTGTAAATAGCTCTGTGCAGCCTCCTACTATTAATTTTCTATTAAATTCATATTTCTTTTCCCAATCTGACAAGAACTGTATCAAATCTGGATGCTTCTGTTCTGTTCTGCTTATTTTGCATCGCCTTATAGTGAAATTTTTTCCTGATTATTTCCCATTTTTGTTTTGTTTCGTTCAAAATTATTTTTATTTAGAATTTGTGGTGTTTTTCAAAATTATTTTATTGAGAATTTGTGAAAAACAATGCGTCATAAGCCAAAATTCAGCCCTTGGAAAACAAGCTTCTCGGCCAGCTCTATTAGCTAGTCCGGTTTTCCACTGGGGGTCCTATATCAGGACTAAAGGTCGTTTTAGAGTTTTCACAAAATCCTCCTAAATCTTAATGACTGTTCACACTCAGTGATTTACTTCAACTGACAACAGCTGTATGTTCACACCGATAGGTTTCAGGCTGTCCGCTGCTTCAATCACTGACCAGTCCTTTCACACTCACAGTTTTACACATGCACACATTTTGTAAGTTTTCAGCTTTCCCTAGCTCAGGACTTCACTTTCCTAAAGCGCTTTGTTCGGATGCCGTCAACCTGGAACCCCGCAGAACCCGGACAGGGTTTTAACCGGCCGACGTGGAATTCAACCACGGAGGGCTTTCGTCCCCAAACCTAGTTCCAGGGGGCTGTGCACAGACTTCGGTCTCCCTCGAACAGCTCCTTAGGTTCCCAGGTGTATTGGCATCCTTTCTGTGCTTCTTTTTTTTTCACTCTTTATCTGAAGGACTTCAGTTTTTAGTTTAGTTTGGAGTTCTAAGATGTCTCTCTCATCTATTTTATCATGTCATTACGGCGTAATCTATTTTATCATGTCATTACGGCGTAATCTATTTTATCATGCCGGCGGAATCTATTCAAAGAATTCTTTCTCACCCGTGGTTCTGATCGGTGTCACTTCCTGGATCGGATCCTTGGATTCACACCCAGCGCCGAGGGACCGCTTTTCCTTTCACCGACCTGGCCACAAATTCACGTCCCAGGATTTTCGGATCTCGCTGCTTGGCGACGATCGCTGTCGACAGACTTCGGTGTCGGCTCTCCTCGACGTCGGGAAGGAATCCTCGGATCCGGCTCGAAGGACCAAGTTATATGTCAGAGAGAAGCTCCGCTGAGAGCTCCCACATAACATAAGAAGATATTCACCGAACCAGAAAGACACGGAGACTGTAATTTTTACTTGCAAGGGTAACACAGCACAGTGTAACAAGACACATTAGTGCGAGCTACAAAGACTGCTCCCATACGAAGTTTATTTTATACACGAGCAGAAATGAAGACATGGCATAAGATAAGAAATAGCTCGAGTTACACAAGGGGGTGTGCTAAGCTGAAAGAGTGGAAATATATGGGATATGGAGACTAGGGAGAGAGAGAGAGGGAGAGATATGTGCAGGTAGAAGTGAGTGAGTGGTATTCTGATAAAATAGTCATGTAAAATACTATGCACACACAGTTAATGCTCTAAGGCTCGATTATGATAAATGTATTTACAAATTCAACTCTAACAGACATACAACTCTTGAACAGGATAGGCCAGAAGGAATTGCATTGAAGACTATTGCTAACTGTTTAGGAATTATTGGAATCTGACTGTGTTGAAGAAGTTCTCCATAAGAAACTAAAACACCATTGCTGTTGAATAACCGTCTCACCCAAACAATCCTTGTTACACCATTCCTCAAAAAATAAACATTTGTTCTTGTAGACTTTAGGTCACTTCATTAATAAATAAACAAAACAGAATCAAAAATGGAAACAAAATGTTTTGAGTTCTCATCATGTATACCAAATGTGAAGTAATGCTCATAATTTTAAGCATTTAAATGCCAGTTTAGGGATATGCCAATGCAATAACACATTTCATTATTATTATTCCCAGATAGCAGTCGCCTCTGGGCCGATTCCGGCTCTCTTCCGCCAGTGTTGGCTGACAACCAGACAGATTATCTGTGTATGGGCCAGACTCGGTCCAGATGAGGATGCCTCATGCTAACAATCGTCTACTATAAGCATACTGGGCCGATAACTTTTATACGGTATATGGCCCATGAACGCGATATTACTTTTGGCCCACAAGATTTTCTGAGTGTGACGGTACACAAGCATAGTGCCGTTGTCGGGCCAGAACAGACAATACAGTACATTGGCCGGCGTTTTTTTTTAAACTCCAAAGGCGGCATGAAAGGTGAAATAGTTTTTTTTTCTCCCACTGCTCCTACACCCTGCTCCAATTACGGAGGGGCGGTGTCAACATACATTGCCACAAACATTGCATATAAACAGGCTCACTTTTTAAAAGCCTGTAGTTTTGGAATCTCCACAGTTTTAATGTAATCATTATTCAGTCAATCACGGTGTAAATTTAAGTAAAGAGCAGTATATTAATTCCCGAGCGGAAACATAACCGCCCGTGCGGGACATACCTGTAGTTACACCGAGCGCTTCTTTTAACGCCTCTGCGAAAAACCTCGCGAGACTACTGTCACTGCGTCGGCCGGCCGACTGACATCAGGTAAGGGAACATTTTACTTATCAAATTAATGTTTAATTTCGTCATGATTGATGTGTTGTCACTAATATTTGTTGTTAAATATGTTTTAAAAGCTGTGCTGATAACACCAGGCAATTTATCCAGAGCTATATGTTATTTTATTCCACTGCAGTTTGAGTATAGCTATCTAGTCACAAGCACAGATGAGGGAGTAAATCATGTAATTTATCTTCAATGTTGGGTTTCACACACAAGTGTTGTCACTGATATTTGTAGTGATAATAAGTGTAGATAACGTTAGGTATCTTATTCTAAATATGTAATTTTATTCCAGCGCAGTACAGCTGTCTAGGGTCATACTGTACAAACGCAGATGAGGCAGTTATACGGTTAAACTAGCAACTCTACCTCACGAGACAAACTTATTTTCTTTCCGTTTTTATTTAATGTTATGTGTGCTTGGCATAACTTAATCTCTTCTACACTGAGCAAGATTTGTGTAGTCCATTTGCCCCCAAATGTTCTTCGAGCAAGTAGATTTGGCGCGCAGGTGCTCCTTCGCAAGATAGTGACATGATGGCGCACAAACGATGTATCGACTGTGGGCCATCATGTCCATAGACATATATAGGTAGACGCCTCATAGGCTGTCGAGAGACGTGCTTACAGCGCCGCCATCTTGGACCGGGGCCAGCCGAGGCAGCGGTGCATAGAAGTCTATGGAGGAGAGAGGTACTGCTGAATCTAAAAGTGGAATTATTCGACGAATTTTGAACCGATTGCCAAACTGTTTGATTTTTAGAAAGGTCACACGTGTAGCTACTATGCAAGGTGCTCGGATATTTTTTTTACAATGCTGGTTTTTCCACGCAACACTTAGATGCCGGACTTCTGTTCAGCCCATGGATGCTCTAATGAGCGCTGTAAGGAAACAAGAGTTCGTGGGATTACTTTTCACATGTAAGACGTATGTAAGGATAATATATTGTTAGCAGGTTGTCATAGCTAGAGTGAAATAAATGCCGAGAAGACGGATAGAACCCCTCAGCTCCGTGTCTGGCTTCTACCCATGATCTAACAGCTCTCTGCGTCATCCTGTGTATTACACAGCTGCTTATCGGTGAAATAACTAATCTGAGACAATTTTTTGTTTAAAATTCGATGTAATGAATCTAGCGTTCCTAGCAACTTACTGCAGTAATTGGTGGGTTAGAATACAGCATCTGATTGATCTAATAGCCCTGATTTATGATGGAACTATTTTTGTTGTAGACAATTCTTTATCTCTAGCTACTTTTCTCACATGTTTAAGCTTTCCCAAAGAACGTGATTTATACACGTGATATAATAGTAATAATAACAGTAATAATAATGATAAAAATAATAGTAATAATAGCAGTAATAGTAGTAATAATTGATATAATATTAAGAGTAGTAATAATAATTGTTATTATTATTAACAGTAGTAATAATAGTAGTATCTATCTATATATCTATGGCAAAACCAGCATTGTAAAAAAATATCCGAGCACCTGTGCGCCAAATCTACTTGTGTACTTTACGGCCATCCGTTTTCCGGATTGATATGGGTGAACTACAACTGGGAAACCATCCGATTTCTGTTTGGATGAAGGTAAAGTTTGGAAATCGAAAATCAAAAAACGGAAAACGAGCCTACATCTGATTTTCTACAGTGGGTTTATTTTACACAAGTCGGGAAATAAAATACAAACGTCATTCCCTTTCGTGTCTCTCGCTTTGCCTTCTGTTTAGACAGCACAAATAATAATAATAATATGACAGAAGTAGGGAAAATCAGTCACAACTGTTCAAAAGAAATCACACACAATTTCTAATAACCTATGCAATATGTAACAACTTGTTACAAAAGTTAATTAATGATTGTGTTCAACATTTTTATGACAAAATGTGGCATTATCACATAACAAAGTGAAAATTGAATACCTAATGAAGTGTTACATGTGTCATACAAATGTGCTTATCTTTTTTTCACCGGGTAATTCATCCTTTGAACCAACCAGCACCACAACAGATTTAGGTTTACTATTATTATTAGTTTTTCTAACCACAGTGACTAGTACTGACTTGACTTTTGACCATGGACAGAAGAAACGTTCGAAAGCGAGCTGTAAAAAAAGTCAGCACCTTGATATCTTCTATGAGTGAAAATGATGTTGAGTCTAGAGAGGCTGTACATGAGGAACATCATTTTGGGGCAGATATTTATCAGGCTGATGAAGCAGAGTCTGAAGCAAAGTCATCCTCGTCTGAATCAGCAGACTCAGATGGCCAATCAGACGATAATACTTGTGGGGATTCTTTAGAGACATCTTTGTGTGACTGGGCTGTAAACTTTAATATCTCTTTGGTTGCTTTGACTGCTCTCCTGGCCATTCTGAGAATTTATCATCCTATGCTACCCAGGGATGGTAGAACTCTCCTCAAAACCAAAACTGTATATAATGTACAAAGCCTAGCTGGTGGTAAATACTTTTACTTTGGCATACTAAAATCTCTTGCAAAAACCTTTGAGAGTGTCTGCTCTAAACTTCCAGATGCACATACGTTTAGGCTGCAACTGAACTTTGGTGGTTTGCCCCTCTTTAAAAGTTCTAATATCCAGTTCTGGCCTATTTTGGGGTTACTTCTGGATTGTTCAAAGAAGCCAGTCATTATTGCACTCTTCTGCGGTAACTCAAAGCCATCCTCACTAAATGAATACTTGAAAGATCTTGTGAGTGAATTAATATTACTTGGCAAGGGTTTTGTCATAAAAGGCAAGAATTTTTTTCTCAAAGTGAGCTCCGTGATTTGTGACGCTCCAGCTAGAGCATTTATAAAGGGGATAAAGTCACACACAGGATATTCTGGATGTGATAAATGTGTTCAGACAGGGGTTTGGATCAGTCATAGAATGACCTTTCCAGAAGTCAACTGTCCTGGCAGAACTGATGCCTCATTTATCAGTATGACTGACGAGGGACACCACACTAACTTTTCCCCTTTAAAAGATGTAAATATCGGAATGGTGACATGCTTTTCTCATGATTATATGCACCTTGTTTGTCTTGGTGTCATGAGGAAACTTTTAGACCTTTGGCATGGCTCTGGACCCCTGCGTTGCCGAATCTCTGCCCATCAGAGTCAACTCATTTCAAACACATTAATGGTCTTAAAAAATTCCATCCCAGCTGACTTTGCTCGAAAGCCTAGAACATTATTAGAGAGGCAAAGATGGAAGGCAACAGAGCTGAGACAGTTCTTGTTGTACACAGGTCCAGTGGTCCAGTGGTACTTGCAGTTTCACTGTATCAGAACTTCATGCTGCTCTCTGTTGCCATTTTTATTTTATCAAGTCCATCATTATGTCTAAGCCTGAATGATTTTGCTCACAGCCTGCTTGTGTCCTTTGTGGAGCATTTCAGTCAGTTGTATGGTTCAGAGAATGTTGTGTACAACATTCATGGTTTGACACATCTTTCTGAGGATGTGAGGCTGCATGGTAACCTCAACTTAATATCCGGCTTTCCGTTTGAGAGCTTCTTGGGAAGCATTAAGAGAATGATCAGGACTCCCCACCATCCTTTGCCTCAGATAATCCGTAGACTGTCCGAACGGAATGCTTGCCCGCGGAATGAAAACATACAGGGAAAGGACATGAGAGAGCTGAGAGAACACAAAGATGGCCCTGTACCAGGCACATTCAGAAATGTTCAGCAGTTTCAGGAGACAGCCATAGGGTGTGCTATGATAAACATCCAGTCTGAGAAAGACAGCTGTGTTAAAATTGACAACTGCATAGCTGTAGTGGTAAATATTGTTGTGTCTGACGATGAAACCCATACTGTGTACAGGGAGTATGAGCAGCATGAGCCATTTTTTGACTACCCCATAAACTCAACTGACCTTGGGATATATGTTGTCAGTAACTTGTCTAAACATGTAAAAGCCAAAAAAATTGATGATGATATTGTGAAGTGTGTCAAGCTACCATGTAATAGAAAATTTATGGCTATTCCTTTGTTGCACACAAGTAATTAAGAGAGCTGACTGGATGAAGTCAGACACTGGACAATGGACAGTGACATTGGACAGTAGACAGAGGACAGTAGACAGTAAACAGCTTATTCCAACCTGCTTCACATTTTTATATTAATCGGTTTTCCTGTAAAGAGAAATAATAAAATCAGACAACCTATGTAGAGTTTAAAGTTTGTACATTTTTCTTAAGGGGCTCCTAATTATGAAGGGGAAGCGAAGTCCTCCATAGACAAGTGACTTACTTTATGTTTGACAGAGAGATGTTTAAAATAGTTGAATTCTTGGAGACGAGCGAGGTAGAGCTGGTGCCTGGTTCGTGGGTCAAGGAACATGAATGCCTGTGGCCACCACTCCGGGGAAAGGCACTGGAGACAGCAATTAAACAAAGAATCAGTCCTGCTTCAGACTGGATGGCATGGAATATCAGAGTGATGTTTACAACTGGTATGTATGCCTATGTAATAACCATGTCTCCTATTTGCAAAATGCCTGCATATCAAGTCCTTTTTGCACATGAAAAGCATAAAATAGTGTTTTTTTAGGAACATGCAGAAACCATTGTGTTTACATTTTTTTTTTCAAAATGTAAACACAAAATGTAAATCTTTCTGTACAAAATTATAAACAGATGCAATTTACCTTGTTGTTACATCTTTGTCTTCTTTCCTTTGGCGGTCTCAGTGCTGTAAAGGAGACATGATAACTTTTAAACATGCTTGATAAAAAAATAAATAAAAGTTAACTTCACTAGCTCATGTATTTAGTATCAAAAGACATTTCTATCATGTGACGTATGCCAAACTTTAAGCCTTAATATAAATTAATCTAGCGAGTTATAAAAAAAATTCACCCCCGTACAGTTGACATGGAGGGGAAAACTAAACATTAAGACCAAAACAGTTTTTTGTACCAGGCTGTAAACATGTTTTTTTCTGCTGTATGTGCAGAGGTTGCCGCTTGATTATGACGTGGCCAAACATGGCGGAAAGGGGGGCGTGTCTAAACGTGATGTATAGCACTAAAATACGGCGCGGTAAATTTGACTTTATTTTCGACATTGTTTTTCCAGTTTCTAGCCTTAATAGCATCGAGATAACCACACCAATTCCAGCCAGGTTGGTATTACTTTGTGTAGTTAAGTCAGAGAGGCATTTCACAGTTGCCATTAACTCACCAACCTCAATTGTTATGGCGAAAATTGAACGGCGCAACACTGAATGTCCGCCAAAATTCAGTGCTGCAGCCAAGGCGCTGAGGGACCATCGCAAAAATGTATACTTAGTGGTTCAAATGCTTCAAAACACTGAACCATTTCAACACAATTGCTTCAGATTGATTCAGTGGTTCAGAAAGCTTCGTTTTCTCCATCACTAGCTAAAGTTATTTTGTTAGAGCTTCTACTTACCGAAGTGTAGTCCTCCAAATGGCTCTCACTGCAGTGTCCATTACTTGGAGTTGATTCAAATTTTCGTTTTGTTAAATAAATATAATAAATATATCATCTATATAATGTAAAGCAAAATTGCCTGTTGGATTTCTAAGCATTTATTTTGATATTTGCAACTCAAATAATCACTAAAACGATTTTCAGAGATTAAGGCCCTGAATTACTTTTTAGACTGTATGGTTTGACAGTGTATGGCTTGACAGTAGTAGTAGTCATTTTGTAATTCACTGACCTTGTTAAATGTTTTACAGAAAATTATCAGGAAGGCAGACAGAAGGTGAGAGAAGCTGAAGAGCGGTCTGATCTTCAGTCAGATGTAGAGGGATGCAGTGGACGGAAAACAAGGCGCAAAATGTAGGTATTGCAAAATCTAGAAGTATTGTGAACAGCTGCATTCGAACTTAACAATTCTGAAAAACATTGCAAATTATAATAAGATCATTAATTGGGTCAAAACATGCACAATGTCTCCCAATCTGTAAACTATAGAGATTGTATAGATTACTTATGAACCTCCTCAGCAAATAAGTGTGTCAAAAAACAAAACAAAAAAACAATGTATTGAAGTGTATAATGTAGTGTAGTGGATGAGAAGGCTGACAGTATTTTTGAAAGGGATAGTTTGGATTTCTTGACATGAAGCTGTATGAAATAATCTTTGATAGAGTAGTGTATGAGTATGTTCTTATTGTAAGAGCTGCAATACTTGAATTTCTTATAAATAGTAAAATAATCTTTAAAAAAAACTTCCTATCATCTTAAAAAAAAACTTCCTATGATATTATTTCTGTGAAATTACAATTGCTTTTTAGAAAACCACACCTAAAATATCAATGTAATGTCTTTTTAGGCCAAGTAGCCGACTTCTGCATGCCGGTTACCTAACAGACAGTGAGGATGAATCAAGACCTCAGCAGTGTGACAACCGCTTAGCCAGTGCTCCACCGGTCTGTCCACCCACATATCAAGCCCTTCATCCTCCCGTGATGTCTCACCAAAACGAGATGAGACATGAGGGTTTGTCCTCCACTAGCCAATGGAATACTGACCAGGACCAGAGGAGCAGCTTGCAGTGGGGACCCCAGTTTGAGTGTAGGTGTTTACAGTCAGATTTTACCCATCTCATTTTGTTTCATACAAAAAAGATTAAATGACTTTATTTGTAGATATCAGTCATGCAGTTGTTTTTTTTTTTTTACTAAATTCTTACAAAAGTCTGGAGTGTAAATACTTTAAATGCTTATTTTGGGGCTAACAAATTATTTTCCAAATAAAATCTAAAATAACTCTGTCTTTAAAGATCACCCTAATCCAAGAACACAGCCCACACCATCGTGGTCTGCATTGGAAACTACAAACTGTAAGTGATGTTTTAGATATGTTGTAGATGGTTCAGTAGATGGTTTCCTTTGCTCTGAATTGTGTTCATTTATGCCATTATAAAGTCAAACAAATCAATCTGTTTGATTTGATCTGATGTGATATTATGCTAAAATCTACTACCACAACATCCTGGTATGTTTTGTTTAAAGTTTGAATTTACCTTCTTGTTTTGTTGCATATACAGAACGTGAGGTTGAATATGAACCCTGTCAAATGTGCAGTTTTGAACTGTATCAAAAGTTCAAGAGTGAAAACTAGTACTAGTTCTAAAGTGGTACCCTATGATGTCATTCTAGTGTACCTTCAAATCCATTTAATGCCTCTAAATAATTAGGGATAAAATTAGATCTGTGTGAGTTTTTTTGAATGCTTTGTATTAAATACAATCTTTTGTTTTTCCAGCACTAATGCGGGAAATGCTGACAAAGCGAGAAATGATTCTCGACCAGCAGAAACACATTCTCCATCTGCTCCAAGCAAGACACCAAGACATGTCTGAGTATCAGACATGTCTGAATGATGATCTTTTGCCCATAAAAGACCAGGAAAGTCTGCAGAATCTTGAAGTCCAACTACAGGACTCAGATTTCAAAATGAAACTGGTAAGTAACAGAGGTGTGATGTGGCTTCATCAAGTCATTTCCATGCCATGTATTTGTTGTGCTCAGTCAATAAACCAAGTCATTTCACTGATGATTACCTCATCTACCTTAAAAGTACCACATCACTTCCACACACACATATGCATAAACATGCTACGATGGAGAGACCCAGACTCAACTGACTGAACTGTGCAGGCTGGTTCCTCTGTGGGCTGCAGACCCGCAATTGAGCCACAGCTAGCTACAGACTAGATACAGTATACACTGGGTTATGGGGCATAGGTGGACACAATCCAGGCAGGTTCAGACATCAGACACAGCTTGGGACCACACTGCGGGAAGGACAAGTGAACAGAAACACTAGGAGGGAAAAATTTGAAAGGAACAGGAAAGATGAGACTACAGAGACAAAACATAGAATATGGCACAAAATCTACACACATCTACATTAATCGTAGTAACAAATTCTCCATTTTGTCATCCCTCTTGCCACATTGACCCATATTACTGCTAATAATTAATACATGTCACAGTACACTCTCAGAACATTTGAATATTTGTCATCAGACACTTAAAAGCATGATTTGATTCTTTCAGGTAAACCACCTGAGCCTTGTTGGGGGCTGTGATGCCAAAGACACTGTTTGGCGCATCATGAAGCAAACCATCGCGAACAGCCTGGCAATGGAAATCAATTGGAGAGGCGTTAATGGCAAAACATCAATGGCTTCCCTGCAATTGAAGGCTGTTATAATTGGTAAATATTCTAATTATCAATGCATTCAAATTTCTGCTGAGTCATATAGTTTTGCTGCATTGCATTTGTCCTTGTCTTGTAATTTTTATTTATTTTCAAAACTGTTGTCCACATCAGCTGCTGTCAGAAGAAATCCACTGTCGTCGAAAGCCTCCCAACATGACATCGAGACATGGATTAAACGATGGTTGCATCTGGCGGCTGACAGGGAAGGGGGGAGGAAAAGGCGAGCCAGGACGGCTGATTAAGGTTGTGACTTAAGTCATGTGTTAATAGTTCAAAAATAACAGAATAATAAAATAATAAATATAGAAAAAAGGACAAATAAAAAACATAAATTGTTTAATTGTTTTACTAACATCAATAATAATAATAATAATAATAATATAATAGCAACGATAATATTAATAATTAATAATATTGCAAGTGTGAATGAACTAATTGTTTCGATTGTATTTGTTGTTGTGAATTTCATTTTTTGTTTAGAACCTCTGGTTTATTTGAATATAACCAGGTGTTTTGTTTTTTGTTTGTTTTTTTGTGTGTTTTTTTGTTGTTTTTTTGTTTTTGTTACAAAATGAAAAATGAATAAATATATCTTGGAAAAAAATAATAGCAATGATAATATAATAATAATAATAATAATAATAATAATAATAATTTTATTATATAATTTTATTTATTGATTAGTATTTGAATTTTAGTAATTAGTAATCATTATTTATTTATTAATTATTAATTATTGGTCATTTTGTTACTCAGTTCTTTACTATATTATTTATTTGGTAATGTTATCTATTTTTTCAGTGATATGACATGTTATATTTTTGGATGAATTCAAAGTGAATTGAGTATGGTGTATTCCTGTATATTTTAATTTTCACAAAAACATCACACCTACCAGGCTTCTGTTTCCCATGTGTATTTTTGTATTTTCAACTGTTGTTTCTTAAATGTTGAAACATGATATTCTGGGTATTTTGTTAATGTTCAAAACAGGGGGCAGCAATTATTTATTTCCATTCAACAAGTCACACTTTGTTAATAAAATAATTATTTATTTAATTTATTTATTATTATTTATTAATTTATTATTATTTATTTAATTTAATAATATTAACAGCAACTTGGAATATCATGTTTCAGCATTTCAGAAATACTAATGAAATTGCACAAATACACGTGGAACAGAAGCTAGCCCTGAAATGGGATGGAATTGAAGATCCCCATGACAACAACAGCCTTTCATGCAGTATATGGGCCAGAGCTGGGCCAGCAGCAGACTTTTTCTGCTTTCAGTATGCAGTGTGTGGGCCAGAGCTGGGCCGGATTATTATAACTAACATGAGACGATGTGTGGGCCAGTAGTGGGCCACAGGTTTTTTTGCACTGTAAAAAACACACTGGGCCACATCCGGCCCAGCAATGTTTTACCTGTAAGGCATGCAGTGTGTGGGCCGGACTTGGCCCGTGGAACCAGACGTATACTGGGCCAGAGGAAACACAAGGATGTGGCCCAAGTATGGGCCAGATTAATTTTGCTATTTGGGTTATTATTATGCAATCACAAAAAAGATGAGGCACTGTATACGGTTCCAAGGCTACACTGAAAACACACACACACACACACACACACACACACACACACACACACACACACACACACACACACACACACAGTAATTTCTCACTACACACATCATTTGGTATGAACAATCATGACAACAACAGACCCAGGTCACATGTGGCCCACAGTTCAAATTTGATGTGTGGGCCACATACTAAATTTAACATCGGGCCCGCATCTTTTTTGCCACCTTAAAGTGGTACCAACTGAATGCCACCTGTGGCCCACAGCTCAAATTTGATATGAGGGCCACATACTAAACTCAACATCTGGCCCACATTTGGTTTGCCACCTTAAAGAAGGTGCCACCTCTGCCACATCTGGGCCATGTTTGGTTCACATGCCTTATGCCAGTGCCGACTGCATGCCACCTGTGCCAGCTTCAAGCCAGATGTGGTCCACATTTCTCTGCTATGTGTGCAGTGACGGAAGGTCCCACTCCGCCGCTGCCGCCCCTGCTGTCCTCACCTATCAAATAAAAAAGGTCACTTCCCCAAATTTTATCCTGCCGACAACGCCAAATGTTACACGAGTTACATACCAGGATGGACACAACAGTATAGTTTTCAACAAATGTTTATTTCATAAGGAGAAGTGGGTGTCCCCGCTTACTTCATCACTTTGTCTCTGAACCTCGTCGGACCCGATTAATTTCACAGCACCACAAATGGCGGATCAACCCGCAGGTATAACATGCATGAATTCATTCAAAATAACTCAAATTAAAAAAATATAAACGAGGTTACAAAAGGACAGCAGGCAGCGGCCCACACGAACACTGTAATAAACAAAAACACAACATTACCAAAAGCTAAAAAACACTTTAATCACATCACTAAAAACATTAAAAAGCCGCATACCTGAACGCTGTCGTCCCACGCTCAGTTGTTCACTCACACGGCGCCACACAATCACTCCATTCTTCATTAATTCTATAAAACCCTGCCATACAACATGCATATAAAATACCAAACAACATAAAACAATCACCATATTACAATAATATTTACTGGATTATCTTATTTCATCCTCCTACCTAGCGTGTGTGCCCAGCAAACACTCAGGCCACCCCACAGGAAACTGGCGTCGTCTTCGACAAGCAGCCGACTTCCTTTTTAAAGCAAAATGCCCAGGAGAAGGGCGACACCCCGTGGTGTCATACGCTACATAAAAACAAAAACACACACTCAATAAGTGTGTGAACAAACTTTAATCACTAATAATGGACGGATGATGATAAGACCTGGCAACAGAAATATGGTCATTTTTATCACTTTGTGGTCATTTTACAATCATTTCTGTTTCTGTGCTCATTAGTTCTGACTCATGTTTTTAGGAACATGTGCTAGAAGCTCTGATAAATCATTAACAGTGAAATAAACCGTCTACAAACTGCAGTAAAGTTCTTTGATCAGATTTTATTGCACCACTGAGGCTGTGAGGAGTAAAGCTTCATTCTTCATGTTCTGCTGCAGGAAACCCCTCAGATACCTGGAGTCACCTGTAGTCATGTGACTTCCAGGAAACAGAGAAGCAGCTCTGAGTGACTCCAGAGCAGAAAGAGGAAATGAAGAGTTCAGAATCCATTTTACAGTCGACAGAGGAGGACAACAAGGTGAGAGTTAGTTCATTGTTCTTCTGCTGTCAGAAAACCTTCTTCCTGTTCTTGGTGTTTTTACATCACAGGAGTGTTTTAATACTGACTGCTGAGGAAGCTTTTATCTGGTCAATGATCTTTACTTTCTTTAATGCTTCACTTCTTCTTCTACGTATTAAAACTTGACTCGATATTTAAAGATGTCAGTAACTAAAGGTGTGTCGGTGCAGCAGAGAACCAGGTCCAGAAGAAGGAAACACTGCTGGGGTTCTCCTTGATAAACTGGGATCTGAAAGTATTTCCAACACTTTGTATGACAGTTTTCCAACATAAATGAAGAGTTTGACGTGTCAGAGATCAGCTGTAGATGTTTGGATTTGTTCTCAGAGGTGGAATACAAGGAATCAGGAAACAGAATATTCAGTAGTGAAGTTTGTAAAAGCAGTAAAGAGAATGAGTGAAGGCTTCATGTGGTGGTCAGATGGATCCTGCAGTGAGATGTGATGTTTGCTGTGGTCACAATAATGAAGGAACAGATAGTTCTTGTTCTAATCCACCTGAACTGAAGGAAACTCTCAGTTTGGACGAGAAGCACAGACACATCAGCAGGCATTTGATTCAGTCCACATTTATTTAGACTTTCAGTGAATTTCTTTCATTTCACTCTCAGTTGAGGGTTCCTAAAATGACTCTGAAATCAGAGAATCTATCAGTGATTGATGTGATCAGAAACATGTTTGTGTTTGCAGAGTTCAGATCCACAGACAGAGATCAGAGTTTCCAGCCTCCAGCTGTCTGTTGTTGAAGAAATTTTACTCTTAGTCCTTGGAAGTTTGCTGTAGTGGGGTGTTTACTGGTATTCTGACATACGGTGGGCTGACCAACACAGAGTATGAGTCTGTGAAGGGAAGATAACCCGGAACATTTGGAGAGTTCACAATTCATAGAGATGGTCAGAGGGTAGGGAGGGGCAGGATGTAAATATGAGGGTGAATCATGGTTAATTTACATATGGCTGCTCATCAGTAACAGAGTTTAAACAAAGAGGAAAAGACAGTTGATTCACAGGATCTGGCAAACAGGTGCAAAAGACAAAATAATTGTGAATAACACCGGGCAAAGGAATGATGGAGTGAAACTACAAAGTATCTCTAGCAAAAGGTGTCCTACTTTCTTCATCACTGTCCATGAAGAGTGACCGGTCCAAAGATATTTATCCTCCAAACTTCAGTAAAGAACCTGAACCCTCAGACACAAAGTAAGAAAACTGCCTCTAACTTATTCAGGTGTCTCCTTTTTAATTCAATCTGTCAATTATATGATGCTGATTTTAGTGGGTAGATAAAAATGAATTTTGAGAAGATTTTTGTGACACAAATAGAAATCCTTTGTCCTGTCTTTGATCAGTGATTGATTAGAGTAACAACATGTGTTTCAGCAGACAGAGAGCAGAGTCTGCAGCCTCCGTCCGTCTGTCCATGCAGAGTGACTGGTCCATTGATATTCCTCCATATTTCAGTAAAGAAGATGAACCCTCAGACACAAAGTAAGAAAGTGTTCCTGCTGTAAAGTGAGCTGATGGAAGATGAAGGTTTTAGGATGAAGGAAGATGCTCTGCTGAAACAGTCACACAGTGGTCAGAATGCAATGTCAGAATGGAAGGCTGTTACTGTGTAGCTGCTGCACAAAGTGTTGAGTTTCTATTACAGTTTTTCTCTGTTGATAAGACACTAAACTCCATTCACTGCACACATTTCTCAAAAAACAGGACTCTGCTGTCCAAATTTTGGACACTATTCATGGTTTGCATACAGTTTACAAAACTCTTGCACTCTTTTTGCAAAAGATTGAACATATTTTTACTCATTTGAACACACTTTTTCACTCATAGCACACATTTTTCAAAAAGTGAACACTGGGATGCAGAACTGGGACACTGTTCCAACACTGCTGTCACAATGAAGACAAAACAGGTCAAAACTGAAAACACTTTTGCCAATGAACTGCACACTATGGGAAACAGTATCAGCTGTTCAGAATGCAACCTGTTGTTGAGGTCAGCAGATGATCAGGATGGTGCGTAAAGTAGGGTAACGCGGGGCTATTCTGGCCCTGGGGCTATTCTGGCCCCTGCTGCATGAAATGGGCTACTGGGACTGTGTCACAGGGGATTTCCCCAGTAAAGTACTGTGATCTTTTTCCCTGTGTATCCTGTAATATGATAACTTAAAGGAATCTAGTTCAGGCATGCATACTGGATAGCAGAACAGCTCAGGAAGTATATACATTGAAGACAGCAGATTTTGGACCTTTGTTTAACATTATCAGTGTCGTGGTGTTTTGGGTGATTGCATTAATAACCAAATGATTAGTGAAATGAATTAGATACATTATAATTCATAGACTCTGAACTCTAATCTTGTCTCTGAGCTCTAAACATGCTTAATCTTTTTCTTAGCACAATATTTTGTTATATTGCATGTTTTATTTAATGAAAAGTGGAGTTTAAACAAGTTAAAAGTTAGGGGCCAGAATAGCCCCTCCACAGCGGGGCTATTCTGGCCCCAACCCTTGCATTGATTATGAGCCTGTAGTTTATTTATTACATGTTTTCCGTTTAAAAAATGTTTATGAAATTATTAAATGGTGCTGTTGAGGTGCATTGTGTACCATTCTATCATGATTCTGTGCATATTAACCAGTACAAATATCATATGACAGAAAAAGGGGGCCAGAATAGCCTCGTGTTACCCTAAATAGTTTCAGGTTTATTGTAGTTTACATGGTGTGTAAATGTTTGTCTCTTCAGTGACATGTTTATACTGGAACAATACAAACAGTCAGAAATGTTCTGAGAACAAAATCGAATGCATCATTCTGCTTCACAAGTGCTGATTAAATTACAGAAAGTGAACATGACTGACTTTTTCTGTTCTGTGTGTTTGTTCCAGAGAGTTTTTCAGTTGCATTTTTATGATACATCTGGAACAGTGTTAGTTTTATAGAGGACTATTGATTCAGGAATGGTTCATTATGAACCCTCAAGTTATTGTGGTTTTTCTGCTCCATATTCTCTCTTTCTGAATCCTATAGAAGAATTCTTCTCCACATGCAGGTGGAAGGTTTATGAGCAGCAGCCATACTTTGGGAAAATCTCTTCAGTCAGTGGTCTTGGCATGTGGTGATGTTTCTGTTGATGCAGCTCAGGGCTGGATCAGACACACTAGGTCTTTCTTTCCAGAGAAAACACAGCTTGTGATGTAGATGAGGTCCTGTGTTCTGACCAGGCTGAAAGAACTGATGCAGACGTGGTGTAAATATCTGCATACTGTACTGTGTACAATACACTGCTGTATTTTTTGTCCAACATTTTTTTATTTTATAATGTACAGTCAGGCACTGCAGTGGAACCTCTGATTTATTTATAGGATGCATTTGTGTTAAAGTTGTCATTTTTGAGGACTGTATCATTTTTTTACACTTCATGTGAAAACACAGTGAGAGAGCAGTGTTTTGTATTTAGCAGTGCAGTGTCCTAGTTTTGCTTCGTGTGTCTTAATTTTGACAAAGTGTGCTTTGGACACAAGTGTGCAGTGCTTTGTGAATTGTGTTCAAATTATATTTACACAGGAAGTTAAGCCCGAGATCCACATGAGGGAAATGAGGTCCTTAACCATAAAAGAATTGTTCCAACAATATCACATTCCTTGATGCACAACAGCCAAGTCCAGGCTCAACACCAGTCACCAACACACACTCCAGCTGCCGGTCTGGCCAAAAGGTGACGCTGATCCGGGTGGCTGAGCTTTACACCTTCCCAGCTGATTGCCAATGAGCCACAGGTGTCCCTGGCCACTCCCACTTATTTGTTTTTTTTCATTTCATTTTGAAACAGAAAAATGAAAGAGCAAACCATACACGGATTGAAACAACATATGTGGAATACTTTCAACATGAACTATTTCATCACAAAAATAACATGTAAAAGAAAGTTTAACTAAACATTCAGAAGTGATGGAGCAGTGTTACGGCCTCTTTAAAAATTAAAAAGTTAGACTCAAATCAATCAAACTTTATTTGTATAGCACCACACACACACACACACACACACACACACACACACACACACACACACACACAAAAGAGGACTGAGGAAACGCCATCTTTCATTAAAAATGAGGGAACACTGGAGCTAAGACTAAAATAACAATAAAAATAAATAAATAAAAATGAATAAATAAATAAGATCAAATAGTATTGATAAATATGATTAGCTAAAAGCCAGACTAAAAAGGTAGGTCTTGAGTTTTCTCTTAAAAATATGAACAGTAGGTGCTGCCCTCAGGTCATCAGGTCGGCTGTTCCACAGACGGGGGCCGTAATAATAAAAAGAGGCTTCACCGTATGTTTTAGTTCTGACTTTAGGGACTATTAAAAGACCACTACCTGAAGACCTGAGGGCTCTACTGGGTTCATAGGGTAAAAGCAAACTGGATAAATAAAAAGGAGCAAGACCATTTAAAGACTTAAAAACTAGTAAAAGAATCTTAAAATCAATTCTAAAAGATACAGGCAGCCAATGCAGAGACTTCAACATCGGAGTAATGTGAGCTCTCCTCTCAAAGACACAAGGAGACCAGCAACATATAAACTGGACACAGACACAGCAGGTGAAATGGTGAAGGGAAAAAAAACCAAACATCTTTATTTATGAGTAATCGAACTAATCAGGGTAGAAATAATGGTGAAAGGAAAAGGGCTGTAGCTGCTGGCCAAAAGAAACAAAAGAGGGGTGGTGAACGTGAAAATTTGCACAAACACAAAAAAACCTTCATGCGTTTATCTGAGGAGGACATGTGGCTTTGTGGTGCTCATGCCTCTGCCTGCCTCCCTCTCCTGCCTCCCTAAATACCCTCCTCCTCCCTAAGTGCTAGCGGCACTCAGGTGTGCTGCAGTTGTACAGGTAAAGGGAGGAGGGAGATCAGAGAGAGTGAGGAGAGAGGCAGCAGCCAGCCACAGTAACAAGCAGCGATGACAAGTTTATGCATCCAGACAGAAATATTGGTGTTAGCCTGATGCTAGTTAAAGAGTTCTGGAGGTTTAAAATGTTCTCAACTCACCCACAACCACAGATTATTGGATCTACTTTTACAACATGCAGATTCTGAGTGAATGACAGAATGAGAAATGAATGAAAACATTTCAGGCTTTTCTATTAAATAATTTCTCCTGTAATAATTAACTTGAGGATTAAATCTGTAAATGTGTTAAGGTGAATGAATGAGTAAGTCGGTGTGTTTACAGAACACTTACAGTCCAGTTTGAAGCCTTTAAAAGCAGAAGAACTAAACTAAGCTCCTTCCTGCGATCCAGTCAGCGTTTTTATGATACTGTAGAGGATGAAGAACAGGAGACGAAAATTGCAGGAGTCTCAGCAACTTTTTATTCAGCTCTGCTTTTTGTCAGACCACAAAACAAAGCTGGACACAACAACTTTCTGTCGCCCAAAACCCCGAAGGGAAAAAACCTCTCTTTTTTGTCCCTTCAAAATCAAACTGTCCTTTGTGTGTGGGACCTAAATATAATGTGCAACACAAGACAACTCACTGCTCAGTTCTGAAAGTTCAGTGAAATCATCTTTTTACTGCAGTGTCCACAGATTTTATATTGAAGTATTTTATGTGTTTAGTTTTCTATTACAGTTTTTCTCGATTGCTAAGACACATTCATGGAAAGCTGCTCTCCTTTTCCCTAAACTGTGAACACAAAACCCAATTTTCAAGCTACCTCTGAATCTTCTTGCAAAACCAAACTTTCACCCCAAAACAGTTCAATCTGTGCTCAAAACTGAACTTTGCTGTCAAATCATGCCTCAAGTCAATCGAAATTAAATACTCTACTGAGTAGTCACTAAACACTACATAGAAAAAAGGAAAATAATGCATGTTGCAAAACAAAATACCAGGGGCCTCATTTATAAAACATTGCGTAGGATCCATACTAAAGTTTGTGTAGCCGAAAATACGAAATGGGCGTATGACCTTCGCCCCTGATTTATAAAACTGTGTGTAAGCACAGCTGCATGCAATTTCTAGATAAATCACCCACCAGCTGGAAGATTGCACAGGTGGATCCACCTCACATTCCGCCCACAACACACCCACATTTTACCATGAATGGTCAATGCAAAGTAACTCATGAATGTATCTGTATATAAATAAGCTGCTGATCCATGGCATTTCACACAGCGCCCCCTGCAGTCTTTTCACTGCTGTGCGTCAGGATGAATGAATCATGTGTTGACCCAGGCCACCCTGCCACTAAATTTGTTATGATCATGTCCGATGTACAAATAATTTGTACACTGATTGAATGTACATTTTTTTCGGTTCACATAGACAAATTCATCTTCACTCGGAGCCCTTACAGCAGCATGAGTGCAGTCAGTTACGCCGATTACATTTGGGAAACCGGACATCGCTGCAAATTGCCGTTTAATGTTGGCCTGTTCACCCACAGTGTAAGGAAGCCTGATGTACTGACTGGTCATGTTTGTAATGTCATCCTAAACAGCTGGCATTATTGCGCTGAGGGTTGTGATATCCCAGACCTAAAGGACATCATTTAACTGTATATCAGACCCAGATAGGATTTAGACAACAAATGTAACCTCATATATTCTTCATATAAAACACACACCTGTCGGCCACTTAATGCTGGAAGGAGCCGGTGTTGCTAGAAACCCCCGAGTCGTCAGCTCCTGTGTCTGTACCGGGATGGTTTCGGTGGGTGGGTCGGTCTAAGACGGCCCAGTTCAGCACATAGATCCAAGAGCACTGCTCTAGGGAATCTGAATCGGCTTATTAGCCAGTCATCATCATGGGCCAGGAAATCTCCGTGATCCCTAAAATCCCTCTCCATTCTTATCTACCATTGATGTGACTTCCAGCAATGCCAGCGCATCCATTGTGCCACATTACGCACGGCTGTCACCCGCTATTTATCCGCTTGATCAGTGATTGGACTGATTGTCACAGGCCTTTTCCAAATTAGTAATCAATCAGTGCCACTCACCGCTCTATATCATTTGAAGATGGAAGTTTGGTATATGAACATAGTTCTGCAAATACAGTCGTAGGCCGAATGGTGCACTATATGAACATCTACAACAATGAGGGTTTATGATTATCCGGCTCTACAAGTCTAATATGTGAAAACAATAAAGGTTTGAGATCAATCTGGCTTCAATTCACCACTTCACCCTCCGGCACTGCCGTTCCCTCTGTCTCCAAAATGTGCTTAAACAAGCATCAAAGTTGGCGCACCGGTGCGCACATTCTCACGCCAAGTTTGTTTTTAGAAATCACAACCTTTGCATAGAAAGTGGTGTATGCACTTTCTAGCCCTGTTTTGTGCGTACGCAAGCTTTATAAATGAGGCCCCAGGGCATTTGTAACACTTGTACATAGAAAAAAGAATTTGCAAAAAAACAGAAATCCTGTGTATTTACATGTAGCACTTGTACGTAAAAATAAAGCACAAAATATACAAATGAAGCACAAAGAACAGAAGTGCATTACTCTGTCACAGCATCATTTCTCCGTACTGGGTCAGGCCACAGGACTTCATCTACATCACAGGACACATTTTCTCTGGCCAGGCAACGGGGGAATAAACCCCTGGCATGCCGTATCCATACTCCTCTTCTTAGATTTCTGTCCATTGTAGTGCCTCACAAACCAGTGCTCTGGCTTACATGTACCCTCACATCATTAGCACAAGTGTGATCCATTTTGAGTTGTTGTGTTCAACCGGTGACGCCTGAGCTTTAACTGTGTTTGACTTTTGCTCACCTGTGCTCACTATTATGCAACACAGGTGCATCACAATGACAATGTGTTGACAAGATGTGTCTAAACAGGTGAAAAGGGCTTATGGTTTAGCCAGAAGAGTGACTGATTCAATAAGTGGGTTCAGGCAACTGAGAACTTGGTTCAGACAATAGAGTTTAGTGTTTTAGCAATTGAGAAAAACTGTATTGTGACCTGCAGCTACACCTGGTTCACAAAATATCACCAGCTGTCTTCTGGATTATCTTTTTGTTTTTATTTATTGTTAATGGGCTCAAAGATGAAACTTTAAAAGACTCCTTAGTTTTTCTTCAAGTTCCAACTCCCCATAATCAGAACTGATTCCATCTGTTTGTCCAACATTCCAGATCCTGAATCAGTGGTTAGAAATCAGAGTAAAGTGGGTGGACGGTCAGTTTGTGGCTGCTGGAGGAAGCAGTGTGTTGATCAGAAGCTGCAGTTTGTGACTCTGCTGCTCCTTCAGTCAGGTTTTAATTAGACTCAGTCCATTTGTTGGTCTTTAACATGAAAAAGGTTGAATGTTGAAATAATCCGTCACATGAAATCAGTGGACCTGTCCAGGGTGTCCCCTGCCTTCACCCGAGTCAGCTGAGATAGACTCCAGCACTCCCCGCGACCCGAGTGAGGATAAAGTGGTGTATAGAGAATGGGTGACTGCACAGTGTCCTAGTGGTTAGCACTTTCGCCTTGCAGCAAGAAGATCCCCGGTTCAAATCCCGGCCTGGGATCTTTCTGCATGGAGTTTGCATGTTCTCCCTGTGCATGCATGGGTTTTCTCCGGGTACTCCGGCTTCCTCCCACAGTCCAAAAACATGCTGAGGTTAATTGGTTACTCTAAATTGCCCGTAGGTGTGAATGTGAGTGTGATTGTGTGTCTGTATATGTAGCCCTGTGGCAGACTGGTGACCTGTCCAGGGTGTCCTCTGCCTTCGTCCGAGTCAGCTGGGATAGACTCCAGCACCCCCCATGACCCTAGTGAGGATGAAGCAGTGTATAGAGAATGGATGGATGGGTGAAATGAGTGGGAATCAGCCTGTAAAATGTGCTCTTATTGTGAAACTCTGCCTGCTGCTTCCTCATAGGTGGAGTCCTGACTGGTTCCAGTGAACAGATCACCTGCCGAGGTGTCGACAGGAAACTTTGTTCTTCTTCAGCGCTTTGAATAAAGTGTAAGTTTGCTTTGTTTGCTGCTTTAACTTCCGTAATGTTGCTGTTTGTTTCTGCTCTGTCATGTTTCTACATGTTCACTTCTTATTTCACCACAAACTTTGGATCACTGCTGTTTAAACATGAATCAATATGATTATTAGCTTATTGATTCACTGCAATCAGTCAGTATTTATATTAGATCATTGATTGACTTCAGTCAGTTTGATGAGCTGCTGATGTTTCTTTGTTTCTTCAGAATATAAACTGCTTCATGTCTTTTTTCCCTCTGGGTTCTCTGTGAGTCTCTGCAGCTCCATGACTCCATCTGCTGGACTGATAGTAGAAGTGCAGCAGCTGATCTTCTCCAGGAGGATCTGAGTGGATCAATGATGTTTGTTTCCTGTGCAGGTGAAGGTAGAAAGTGTGTGTGAGCTGCTGTGAGTTGAGCATCATGGATGAGTGTGAGGACAGAGAGGAGGGAGTCCCTCCCTCTAAAAGCTCTCTGTGTGGGGAACAGGAGAACCAGAGCAAAGCTCAGAGGTGAGACCACCATCTCTAACTGTCCAGGACTCTGCTGCATGTCAAAGCTCAGCATCACATCACTGCTGCATCATTATTGACAGGAATCCACCTGGACCTGGACCTGGACCTGGACTTGGACCTGAACTTGGGCCTGGACCTGAACTGGGACCTGGACCTGGACCTGGACCTGGACCTGGACTTGGACCTGGACCTGAACTGGGACCTGGACCTGGACCTGCATCCAGCTGTGTGTCCTTAAAGAGTGATGGGTCAAAGGATCACTTCATTAACTTTAAAGATCATCAACCTCCTGCTGCAGAGAAGTAAGCTGTGAAATCAAACTACTGACTGCTGTGTCAAATGTTGCACTCTAAAACTCTACTACATTGTTCGTGTCTGTCTGGAATAATTTAAAATGAATTTCTCTACCTGGTGGGTTTCCTCTTTATCTACCAGAATCCATCAGAGACCAGAATCCTCTGGACCTGGACTTGCATCCAGCTGTGTGTCCTTGAAGAGTGACTTGTCAAAGGATTTTGAAATAAATATTAAAAGAAATCCTGCTGCAGAGGGGTAAGATGATAAGAACATAAAGTTTTGAATAAAGGTCAAATTATCCCTTTATTGATTTTCCAGAAGTCTGTCACATATTTTCTTAAATCCAGATTAGTTTTCATCTCATGTAATCAGAGCTTAATGTCCTTTCATATATGTTCCTGTGATTAACACTCTTCATCTGAATGTTATTTCTGTTGTTCTGCTGCTTTAAATCTCCTCAAAATTTGCCCATGCCTCTACATCGCGTTCCAAATTATTGTGCAAATGATATTTTTCCCTAATTTTCCTGAATAGTCGATGCAAATGACAGTCAGCATCATTTTCAAGTCATCCGCTGTTAAAGTTTAATTCAAATATTATTGCACAAACCTCCCAATGAAAACACTATTTTTTCCAAAAATAAAAAAAACTTAAAATGCACTGTTCCAAATTATTATGCACAACAGAGTTTCAAGACATTTTCTAGGTTGTAAAGAACTGAAAATAGTCATTTGTTGAATTTGCAGCATTAAGAGGTCATATTTACCGAAATAAAAAGCTATTTCAATCAAAAAAATCTGAACAGGTCAAGTTACATTTTAACATAAGACCCCTCATTTGATAGCAGCTTCACAATTCTTGCATCCATTGAACTTGTGAGTTTTTGGAGAGTTTCTGCTTGAATTTCTTCGCAGGATGTCAGAACAGCCTCCCAGAGCTGCTGTTTGGATGTGAACTCCCTCCCACCCTCATAGATCTTTTGCTTGAGGATGCTCCAAGGGTTCTCAATGGGGTTGAGGTCAGGGAAGGTTGGGGGCCACACCATGAGTTTCTCTCCTTTTATGCCCATACCAGTCAATGATGCAGAGGTATGCCTTGCAACATGAGATGGTGCATTGTCGTGCATAAAGATGATTTTGTTTCGGAAAGCATGGTTCTTCTTTTTGTACCATGGAAGAAAATGGTCAGTGAGAAACTCTACATACTTTGCAGAGGTCATTTTCACACCTTCAGGGACCCTAAAGGGGCGCACCAGCTCTCCCCCCATGATTTAGGCTCAAAACATGACCTCCACCTCCTTGCTGACATCACAGCCTTGTTGGGATATGGTGGCCATCCACCAACCTTCCACTACTCCATCCATCTGGATCATTCAGGGTCGCACGGCAATTATCAGTGAACAAGACTGTTTGAAAATTAGTCTTCATGTATTTCTGGGTCCACTGCAGCCATTTCTGCTTGTGAGCATTGGTTAGGGGTGGCCGAAAAGAAGGTTTTTGCATAACTGCAAGCCTCTGGCGGATCCTACACCTTGATGTTCGCGGGACTCCAGAGGCACCAGCAGCTTCAAATACCTGTTTGCTGCTTTGCAATGGCATTTTAGGAGCTGCTCTCCTAATCCGATGTATTTGTCTGGCAGAAACCTTCCTCATTGTGCCTTTATCTGCACGAACCCATGTGTGCTCTGAATCAACCACAAATCTCTTAATAGTATGATGATCACACTTAAGTTTTCGTGAAATATCTAAGGTTTTCATACCTTGTCCAAGGCATTCAAATAATTCACGCTTTTCAGCAGCAGAGAGATCCTTTTTCTTTCCCATATTGCATCAAAATGGCGGTCTGCTTAATAATGTGGAACATCCTTGTTCAGTAGTTTTTCCTTTAATTGGGCTCACCGGGTCAGCTAATTATCACAGGTGTCTGAGATTGATTTCAGTGATCCAAAGAGCCCTGAGACACAATACCATCCATGAGTTTCACTGAAAAACAAAAAATTTATTCTTTATGACACTTAAATACAATTTGCATAGTAATTTGGAACGCCGTGTATAGTGGTGGAACTCTTTATTTTTTATGGTTCTTTGGTGTCTGTGTGGCTCAATAGCGCCTCCTATACTTAAAATTCAGAGTTTCTACCTCAACATAGAGAAATAATCAGTGCAACTTCACATGTGGTTGATGTCATCTCAAGAGGTCTTTGATGCAAAGTTAACAGAATTGTGACTTTATCGAACAACATCTATATCTCAGCACTGAGTTATAGTCACAGCGCCACCTACTGGACACCGTAAGTCAGCCTTAGGAGACAATTAGAACTATTTAAATTAAATTTATATGCTGTGTTCTACACATGAGGTTCAGTGACATCATGCTTTCTAGCACCACATGAAGTCATATAAAACAGACAATACATCATGTTCTGAACCACAAAGTTCAGAAAAACTGACTTGTTCCATTGGTGAGCGATGATGGTGAAAAAGTAAAATTCTGGAACTATCAGCCCACCTTGATGAGCATGAAGACCTCATCACTGATTACAGCTTTAGTTTAACATTAATGTTGACCTTCCATCTTCTTCAAAGACATTAAACTACCGTAAAACGGGGCTATAAGGGACAGCCAGCCCGATCTCACGAGGATTCGTGAAACTGTCACGTAATTTTTTGTTTCGGTTTCGTGCGCACCAACACGATTTCGTCATGTTTTTCGTGCCACTCACCACGAAATGCACACCAATGTATTTTAAACGGCGGACTTAACGTATTTCAAACGAATGGGTATATTATATTTTTAAAGTAAAACCGTGGCGAATCCAACGCTATATTTTGCATGACATCGTCACTAACCATAACCTAATCATAATCTAACCATAACCTAACCATAACCCGGTGGTACACTTACCAATTTGCATAGGAATTTAAAGAATGTCCGACGGCCGCAAACGCGAACACACAAGCAGTATACGCCGATGGACAGCTTAGATCGCCATGAATCCGCCGGTATAAACCACTTTCAGATGTGATTACCACAGCGGGTTTCGTTGTGAGCAACACGAAAAACATTTCGTGGTGAGCGGCACGAAAAACATGACGAAATCGTGTTGGTGCGCACGAAACCGAAACAAAAATTTACGTGACAGTTTCACGAATCCCCGTGAGACCGGGTTGGGACAGTGGGGTAATAAGGGACATTTTTTCCAGAAAATGTTTTAAATGTAATTCTGCGGTTTTTATGTTGAGCAGGCTGCGATTTTGTGTTGTTTTTAAAAAACAACACAAAACGTCCCTCTCCCTTATAGCCCCGTTTTACGGTACTGACTGTTGTGTCAAATGTTCTGTCAGTTGTTCCAAATATATTCCAACATTAAATCACTCTGAAGCTCTGCTACCACCTCCATGTGTCACAACTTCTTTTGGTCAAGGAGAATCCATGAGTGAGGACGAACAAACCAGAGACTAAATGAAACAGATGTTTACAGGATGTGACAATAACCAGGTGTACAGCTCTATACAATCAGGTAAACCAAACGAGCCAGAGCAGTGAGCTACAGAGAACAAGAAAAAACAAACTAAAGACTAAGTTAACAGAAACTGAATACCAAAAAATGAAACTCAAACGGAGACAAAAGAAACACAAAATGCAAAAAACTATGACTTGAGACAAAACTGGCTGAACTGCAAACAAAGACTAAAGCTGAACAGAACCAAGTAGAACAGGACTACAGCAGAACACTTACCAGAAACACAAGAACACACTGAATCAGGAATGAATGAGGTCAATGCAGGGAAACCAGTGGAGGGATGTGTAAAGTCTGACAGAGAGTAAAGTCTGAGCTGGAGTTTGATTGAGAGGAGAGTTGATTGGAGGCAGGAGAACCAGCCTCTGCTCAGGTTAAGCTGGTTAGGAAGAAGTTCTCAGAGAAGGTTAAAGAGGGAAAGGAGGAGCACAGATCCTGACACCATGGTTTTTAAAAGAATCTTTAATTTGAAGGGAATTCTCGTTTCTGGTGATCTTGTTTTTTATTAAGACCAGAGTCCTCTGGACCTGGACCTGCATCTAGCTGTGTGTCCTTCAAGAGTGACTGGTCTAAGGATGTTTCTACTGAATTTAAAGGAGAACAATGTCATGCTGTAGAAGGGTAACATTGTTAGAACAAGGTTTCAGAGCTGCTAGCTTGATACTCTGAGGACTCTGAGTTCACTGAAATGTCAAGAAATAATTTTACATGAACAAAACTCCGGTTCTGTGATCATATAAGCCTTGTTAGCCTACATGTTGGCCTATATGTCAGACTGCATGTTAGCCTTTATGGTAGCCTACATGTTAGCATGATGCTAGCCTAAATGTTACCGTAAAACGGGGCTATAAGGGACAGCGGGGTAATAAGGGACACTTTTCCGGAAAATGTTTTAAATGTAATTCTGCGGTTTTTACCTAGATTTCTTTAAGAATTCATGGATAATTGATATAAACAACACAAAACCGCATCCTGCACAACATAAAAATGAATTACATTGAAAACATTTTCCGGAAAAATGTCCCTTATTACCCCGCTGTCCCTTATAGCCCCGTTTTACGGTAGTCTACATGTTAGCCTGCACGTTAGCTTATATGCTACCATACTTGTTAACCTACATGTTAGCCTATAGGATGAATTTTATATCATTGATGGAGACGACTGATGCTGAACGAGGATGTTGAGGACAGAAAAATGGTTCTTCTTGTCCTCTTTGAGTTTAATCAGTCAGCATCCAGACCGACAGAGCAGTTTTCCAGGTTCTTTCAGAAGTACCAGCCCTGGAGGAGGAACTTTGAACTCCCAGAAACAGTCCTGAAAGAGGTTCTACAGGGACGGTTCCTGTGGTCAGAAAGTTTGATGATGAGCCAAAATGAAGAGAAATTTCCTGCAGTGGAAAACAGACTAGTGTTGGAATCTCGAATGAACATCATGGACCTTCAGCTGGTGTTTGTCTCTGTGTGATAAAGTGAGAGTTAACTGTTGATGTTGATCCACAGAGTGGAGCAGCAGAACTCGGAGGTTCCCAGAGCTCAGTCTGTCCAGCAGCATGACCTGGACTCCATATTCATGGTGAGTTCATGGACAACAAGTTGTTCTCCATCTGTTGTGTTCAGATGTCTCCATGCTGCTCTTTGTAGACCAGTGGACTGTCAGTGTGTCAAACATGGATCTGATGTTTGGCTCCATGATTTGACTCTGACGGACTCATTGACACATTTCTCTGTTCCAGCTGCTGGAGGACAACATGGTGACTTTTGTGAAGAAGGAGCTGAAGAAGATACAAAAGGTTGTGAGTCCAGATTACCCAGAATGCTCAGAGAGTCAGAGGGAGGATGAGGAGGAGTTGGAGGGTGATGATGAAGATCAGAGGAGCAGCAGAGAGATGTTTCTGCAGATCACAGTGTTGTTCCTGAGGAAGATGAAGCAGGAGAAGCTGGCTGACCGTCTGCAGAGCAGTAAGAGGATTTGTGTAAAGACTGAAGCTGCTGATCAACAGAACATTTACTAAAGGCTCAAAATATCTTCAGAGAATCAGTCTTTAGGGGACAAACTTTTACCTTTACTTTATTGCTACTTTGGTGCTTAAATATCCAGGTTACTTTTGCTTCACTCTTTCTTTCTTGTGTTTTCATTTAGAACTTCCTGCAGTTTGTAAACATGAACTTAAATCTTCTCTGAAGGAGAAGTTCCAGAGAGTGTTTGAGGGCATCGCTAAAGCAGGACAGAAGACCCTCCTGAATGAGATCTACACAGAGCTGTACATCACAGAGGGAGGGACTGCAGAGGTCAATGATGAACATGAGGTCAGACAGATTGAAGCAGCATCCAGGAAAGCAGACAGAGCAGAAAGAAGCATCAGAGCAGAAGACATCTTTAGAGGCTCACCTGGAAGAGATGGACCAATCAGAACAGTGATGACACAGGGAGTGGCTGGCATCGGGAAAACAGTGTTAACACAGAAGTTGACTCTGGACTGGGCTGAAGACAAAAGCAACCAGGACATCCACTTCATGTTTCCATTGACTTTCAGAGAGCTGAATGTGCTGAAAGAGAGAAAGTTCAGTTTGGTGGAACTTATTCATCACTTCTTCAGTGAAACCAAAGCAGCAGGAATCTGCAGCTTTGAAGACTTCCAGGTTGTGTTGATCTTTGACGGTCTGGATGAGTGTCGCCTTCCTCTGGACTTCCACAACACTGAGATCCTGACTGATGTTACAGAGTCCACCTCAGTGGATGTGCTGCTGACAAACCTGATCAGGGGGAAGCTGCTTCCTTCTGCTCGCCTCTGGATAACCACACGACCTGCAGCAGCCAATCAGATCCCTCCTGACTGTGTGGACATGGTGACGGAGGTCAGAGGGTTCACCAACCCACAGAAGGAGGAGTTCTTCAGGAAGAGATCAAGAGATAAGAAGCAGGCCAGCAGCATCATCTCCCACATGAAGACATCACGAAGCCTCCACATCATGTGCACCATCCCAGTGTTCTGCTGGATCACTGCTACAGTTCTGGAGGAGCTGCTGAGAAGCAGAGAGGGAGGAGATCTGCCCAGAACCCTGACTGAGATGTTCATCCACTACCTGGTGGTTCAGGTGAAAGTCAAGAAGGTCAAGTATGATGGAGGAGCTGAGACAGATCCACACTGGAGTCCAGACAGCAGGAGGATGATTGAGTCTCTAGGAAAACTGGCTTTTAATCAGCTGCAGAGAGGAAACCTGATCTTCTATGAGTCCGACCTGACAGAGTGTGGCATCGATGTGGAAGCAGCCTCAGTGTACTCAGGAGTGTTCACACAGATCTTTTAAGAGGAGAGAGGACTGTACCAGGACAAGGTGTTCTGCTTCGTCCATCTGAGCGTTCAGGAGTTTCTGGCTGCTCTTCATGTCCATCAGACCTTCATCACCTCTGGAATCAACCTGCTGGAAGAAGAACAAACAGCATCTCGATCTGCAGTGTCCCAAAGTAAATCAACAGTTTTTTACCAGAGAGCTGTGGATGAGGCCTTACAGAGTCCAAACGGACATCTGGACTTGTTCCTGCGCTTCCTTCTGGGTCTGTCACTGCCGACCAATCAGAATCTCCTACGAGGTCTGCTGACACAGACAGGAAGTAGCTCAAGGACCAATCGGGAAACAGTGGAGTACATCAAGAAGAAGATCACTGAGGATGTGTCTGTAGAGAGAAGCATCAATCTGTTCCACTGTCTGAATGAACTGAACAATGTTTCTCTAGTGGACGAGGTCCAACAGTTCCTGAGATCAGGACGTCTCTCCACAGATGAACTGTCTCCTGCTCAGTGGTCAGCTCTGAGCTTCATCTTACTTTCATCAGAAGCAGATCTAGAGGTGTTTGACCTGAAGAAATACTCTGCTTCAGAGGAGGCTCTTCTGAGGCTGCTGCCAGTGGTCAAAGCCTTCAAGAAAGTTCTGTAAGTAGTTGGAGACTGAAGATACTTTTTCATTTTGCTGCTGTTTCATCAGTATAATCTGCTTTTTTTCTCTTCAGACTGAGTGGCTGTAATCTGTCAGAGATAAGCTGTGAAGTTCTGTCCACAGTCCTCAGCTCCCAGTCCTCCAGTGTGACAGAGCTGGACCTGACTAACAACAACCTGCAGGATTCAGGAGTGGAGAGTCTTTCTGTTGGACTGGAGAGTCCACACTGTAAACTGGAAGCTCTCAGGTCAGGACTCATCATGTTCAAACTGTGACTTGTCAAAGTGTGTGTCCGGATTTGAATCCAATAGACCAACTTTGGGGTATTTTAAGGACAAAGGTAGAGCAACACAAATCCTCCAACAAAGAGCAGATGACGAGATAGTCTCTGAAGATGGTGGAAGATCTCTGCAGAAATGTGGTTTCTTCCTACTGTCATCCAAAAATATACGTGGACAGGGAAAGTAGTGAAAAAATCCAACATTATAATGACATTAATGAAAGCTGTACTGACCTTTATTGGATTCATTTCTTGCTGTTTGTTCTGTATTCCTAATTTTGTACATCTAAACTGTGAGTTGTTTTTTTTTATCAGATCAAATACTTTACTGCTCAGCTTCAAAGTCGTCTGATTACTGCAATGTGCTACAGTTTAGATTATTTTGACATTTAAATAATATTGCAGAGGACTGTCCTCACTGCTGATGTATTCTGGACATAGTGGGATGTATTTGTTGTTAAATTCACCGCAGTCTTTTCAACAGCACAGAAAATAATGCACTTAATGCATTTTTTTATTATTTTTGTCTCTTCAGACTGAGTGGCTGTAATCTGTCAGAGGGAAGCTGTGCAGCTCTGTCATTAGTCCTCAGCTCCCAGTCCTCCAGTGTGACAGAGCTGGACCTGAGTAACAACAACCTGCAGGATTCAGGAGTGAAGAGTCTTTCTGCTGGACTGGAGAGTCCACACTGTAAACTGGAAGCTCTCAGGTCAGGACTCACATTTTGAAATTAAAAAAAAATAGAAGATTGATTCTTGATTTGCTTCAGGCGCATCAAATCTGCAGCAAAATGTAGCTGAAAGACAAAGAAGAAAGCAAAGAGTGAGAAACTTTCAGCCAAGTGTTGTCCATCAGGTTTGTGTTGTTTTGTGTGTGCAGGCTGTCAGGCTGTCTGGTCACAGAGGAAGGCTGTGCTTCTCTGGCCTCAGCTCTGAGCTTCAAGACCTCAAATCTGAGAGAGCTGGACCTGAGCTACAACCATCCAGGAGACTCAGGAGAGGAGATGCTGAGAGCTAAAGTGGAGGATCCACACTGCAGACTGGAAACTCTCAGGTACAGACAGACACTCTCGGGAAGCTGTTAGCCGAGCTTAGCATAAAGGATGGACACAGAAGGAAACTTTTGCCCTAGCTTAGCACAAAAACATCAGATTCATTTCAATTCAATTTTATTTATATAGCATCAATTACTGTCAAATTGTCTCAAGACGCTTTACAGAACCCATATGAACCCCCAGAGCAGCCCTAAGGCAACAGTGGCAAGGAAACACTCTTTTAACAGGGAAAAAACCTTGAGCTGAGCCCGGCTCTATATGTGGGGGAACCATCTGCTGCTGGAAGCGGGGTTGAGAGGGACAGAATTGGTGGAGAGGTAGAGGTAGAGAGGGGGAGTGATGGGGGGGTGGGGAACAGGAAACATAAAACACACAATTTGATACATGTATGATCAGACAGATGATACATACAAAGTAGAAGCTAACATGTAAACTGATTCATAGTTTACTGTTATGATGTACAGCTCTGGACTGAAATATTCTACATATATAGCTGGTAGTAAAACTCAAACAGTATGTAGATGAGCATATCAAGTATAGTGAGGGTGACGCAGAGTTGACTGGTGGAAATGGGCAGCTGGAAGCAGTGGGCTGTAGGAAGGTCAGCAGCAGCATCCCACAGTGGACATGATGGAGACTAGACCAGCTGGTGGGACAGCAATCACAGATCTGAAGCATCCAGCTCTGGGACCAGGGACACTCGGAGAAATAGCACAGGAAGAAACAGAGTTAGTGTAATGCAATAACGGTATATATATTAAATCTAAAGGTAGATAGAGAAGGGCTCAGTGCATCCAGAGAGGTCCCTCAGCAGCATAGGCCTATGGCAGCAGAACTAGGGGCAGAACTGAGGGACGTCCAAGAGGAAGACTTCAGCTGACTCCCTCAGGGTCACCCAGTCAGCCCTAAATGTAAGATCTGTCAAAAAGGAAGGTTTTAAGCCTGGTCTTAAAAACAGAGAGGCTGTCTGCCTCCAGAACCCAAACTGGGAGCAGGTTCCACAGGAGAGGAGCTGATAACTGAAGGCTCTGCCTCCCATTCTACTTTTAGAAATTCTAGGAACAACAAGTAAGCCTGCAGCTTGAGAGCGAAGAGTTCTACTAGGATAATATGGTACTATCAGATCTCTAAGATATGATGGAGATCGGTTATTAAGAGCTTTATATAATTCAGAAGAAGGATTTTAAATTTTATTCTATCTTTAACATGAAGCCAATGAAGAGAAACCAGTATAGGAGAAATATGAACTCTCTTGGTGACTCAAGTCAGTACTCTGACTGCAGCGTTTTGGATCAACTGTAGATGTTTGAGAGAACTATTGGGACATCTTGATAATAATGAATTACAATAGTCAAGCCTAGAAGTAACAAAAGCATGAACTAGTTTTTCTGCATCACTCTGAGACAGGATGGTCCTGATTTTTACAATACTTCTCAGGTGGAAAAATGAAGTCCTACAGATTTGTTTTATGTGTGAGTTAAAGGACATGTCCTGTTCAAAGATACAGTGCCTTGTGAAAGTATTCGGCCCCCTTGAACTTTTCAACCTTTCGCCACATTTCAGGCTTCAAACATAAAGATATAAAATTCTAATTTTTTGTCAATCAACAACAAGTGGGACACAATCGTGAAGTGGAATGAAATTTATTGGATATTTTATACTTTTTTAACAAATAAAAAACTGAAAAGTGGGGTGTGCAATATTATTCGGCCCCTTTACTTTCAGTGCAGCAAACTCACTCCAGAAGTTCAGTGAGGATCTCTGAATGATCCAATGTTGTCCTAAATGACTGATGATGATAAATAGAATCCACCTGTGTGTAATCAAGTCTCCGTATAAATGCACCTGCTCTGTGATCGTCTCAGGGTTCTGTTTAAAGTGCAGAGAGCATCATGAAGACCAAGGAACACACCAGGCAGGTCCCAGATACTGTTGTGGAGAAGTTTAAAGCCGGATTTGGATACAAAAAGATTTCCCAAGCTTTAAACATCTCAAGGAGCACTGTGCAAGCAATCATATTGAAATGGAGGGAGTATCAGACCACTGCAAATCTACCAAGACCCGGCCGTCCCTCTAAACTTTCACCTCCAACAAGGAGAAGACTGATCAGAGATGCAGCCAAGAGGCCCATGATCACTCTGGATGAACTGCAGAGATCTACAGCTGAGGTGGGAGAGTCTGTCCATAGGACAACAATCAGTCGTACACTGCACAAATCTGGCCTTTATGGAAGAGTGGCAAGAAGAAAGCCATTTCTCAAAGATATCCATAAAAAGTCTGGTTTGAAGTTTGCCACAAGCCACCTGGGAGACACACCAAACATGTGGAAGAAGGTGCTCTGGTCAGATGAAAACAAAATCCAACTTTTTGGCCACAATGCAAAACGATATGTTTGGCGTAAAAGCAACACAGCTCATCACCCTGAACACACCATCCCCACTGTCAAACATGGTGGTGGCAGCCTCATGGTTTGGTCCTGCTTTTCTTCAGCAGGGACAGGGAAGATGGTTAAAATTGATGGGAAGATGAATGGAGCCAAATACAGGAGCATTCTGGAAGGAAACCTGTTGGAGTCTGCAAAAGACCTGAGACTGGGACGGAGATTTATCTTCCAACAGGACAATGATCCAAAACATAAAGCCAAATCTACAATGGAATGGTTCACAAATAAACGTATTCAGGTGTTAGAATGGCCAAGTCAAAGTCCAGACCTGAATCCAATCCAGAATCTGTGGGCAGAGCTGAAGACTGCTGTTCACAAACGCTCTCCATCCAACCTCACTGAGCTCCAGCTGTTTTGCAAGGAAGAATGGGCAAGAATTTCAGTCTCTGGATGTGCAAAACTGATAGAGACATACCCCAAGCGACTTGCAGCTGTAATTGCAGCAAAAGGTGGCGCTACAAAGTATTAATGCAAGGGGGCCGAATAATATTGCACGCCCCACTTTTCAGTTTTTTATTTGTTAAAAAAATTTAAAATATCCAATAAATTTCATTCCACTTCATGATTGTGTCCCACTTGTTGTTGATTCTTGACAAAAATTAGAATTTTATATCTTTGTTTGAAGCCTGAAATGTGGCGAAAGGTTGAAAAGTTCAAGGGGGCCGAATACTTTCACAAGGCACTGTAACTCTGAGGTTCCTCACAGTAGTACTGGAGGCCAATATAATGCCATCCAGAGTAACTATATGCTTTGAAAGTGAGTTTCTAAGATGTTTGGGGCCAAATACAATGACTTCAGTCTGGTCTGAATTCAGTAGTAGGAAATTACAGGTCATCAAAGTCTTTATATCCTTAAGACAGTCTTGGAGTCTAGCTGGCTGATTAGTTTCATCTGACTTCATAGATAAATACAATTGAGTGTCGTCAGCGTAACAGTAGAAATGAATACAGTGCTTCCTGATAATATTGCCTAAAGGAAGCATGTATAATGTGAACAGTATTGGTCCTAAGACAGAACCCTGAGGAACTCCATGATTAACCTTAGTATGCTCACAAGAGTCATTGTTGACCTGCACAAACTGAAACCTGTCTGATAAGTAGGATTTAAACCAGTCCAGTGCTGTCCCTTTAATGCCAATACAATGTTCTTGTCGCTGTAATAAAAGTTTGTGGTCGATGATGTCAAATGCTGCACTAAGGTCCAGTAAAACAAGTACAGTGACCAGTCCATTATCTGATGCTATGAGAAGGTCATTAATAACTTTCACCAGAGCTGTTTCTGTGCTATGATGCACTCTGAAGCCTGACTGAAACTCTCCAAACAAGCTATTCCTTTGTCAATGTTCACATAATTGACTGCAACTGTTCTCTCCAGAATTTTAGAGAGAAATGGGAAGTTGGATATTGGTCTATAGTTGGCGAAAACATTTGGATCTGTTTGTCTGGGTTAGCACATGGACAGGAAGCAGAGAAAACCTGCTACCCTAGCTTAACGCTAGTACTGGAAGTAGAGGGAAACTGTTAGCCTAGTGTTGCATGCCAAGTCTGCCCCTTTACATCGATAGGTTGTGTGATGTGTGAGATGTAAAAGGAAGTCTTTACAGTAGTAAGAAGAAGAACAATGAAGCTGAAAAAGGGTGATGTGTACGGTGCAGCTGCAGTCATATCACATGTTATCGTACAGACAAGTATGTCAAAGTGTGTTCTGGAGAAGTTGAGTGTGTGTACAGTGTGCTGCAGAGCTTTAAAAAAGTGCCTCGTCCTGCACCGCAGAGTTGGTCCGGACTCTGAATACAATTTGTTACCAACAACGGGTCACACTACAAGAGCTAGCATTTACCTGAGGCTGTCCAACTGCGGTTCGGAAGCTGATGAAACTGGAACAGTAACACTAGCTTAGCAGAAAGACTGGAAGCAGAGAAAACTGTTAGCCTCGCTTAGCACAAACACAGCAAGCAGGGGCTAGCTTTGCACATAGACAGATGCACAGGAAACCTGCTAGCTTAGCTTAGCACAATGACTGGAAGTAGAGGGAAGCTCTTAGCCTAGCTTTGCACAAAAATTGTAAGCAGTAGAGAACTGTTAACATAGCTTACCACAAAGACTAATAGCTGGAGGACACTGATAGCCTTGATGAGCACAAAGACTGGAACCTATTAGCCTAGCTCTGCTTAACATGACTACTGGAGGGAGGATGGGAAACATCAGCCTCGGGCTCAGTCCCAAACTGCCCCCTACACACTATCTCTACACACTACCCCAACATATCGATGTAAGTTCCACATGTGTCCATTTTTTCTCCCACGCCTTTTTCACACTGACAGAACATCACAAAAAGAGTGGTGAAAAAAGACAAATCAAAAGAAACAAATCTTCTTCTCTGCTGACGTTTGATTTAATTGTGCACCCCCTGACACCTTCAAATTTGAACACAACTGACAGAATTCATTTATTCATTCATTTGTTGGATTTGAAATGCCAGATAATAGGATTGGAAAACATGTGGGATGACTTCAAATTATTTGAAGCAGAATGTAGCCCCTACATCATTGCCTGCAACCTGTGCCACAGCACTACAGCCATGCACAGTAGGCGTCTTTGTGTTACCATGGCGATGACGTCTTCCGTTTTCCGGTGAGGCGACAGGGTGTCCCATTCCTGACGATGGTATTTATACCCTCCCCCTTCAATAATAGGTGCCCTCCACAGCTGCGAGTGTGACTTCTTTTGGAGTGACACTTGATAGTGGAGGGGGAGTGTGTAGGGGGCAGTTTGGGACTGAGCCCAAGTTTGCTTATAAACAGGAAGCACATTGAACCTATTAGCCTAGCTTAGCACATCAACTGGAAGTAGAAGGAAACTGTTAGCCTATGTTAGCACAAAAATTGCAAACAGTTGAATACTGCTAGCCTAGATTAGCACAAGACAGGAAGCAGGAGGACACTGTTAGCCTAGTTTAGCACCAGAAAGGAAGCAGGATAAACTGTTAGCCTAGCTAAGAACAAAGACAGGAAGCAGGATGAACTGTTAACTCCATGAAAGGAAGAAACATCAATGAGTAAAGCTGAATAATGAGTGTAAACTGAGCTGGAACGTGAGCAGCACAGGACAGGACTTTAGAGATGCTGCATTCAGGTGTCTGTGTCTCCATGTTGGACTGGTCCTTTATCAGTGGAACAGTGTGAGAGCCATGTAACGTCCATGTGTGCTGCTGAAAGAGTCTCTGCTGCTCTGACCGTCCTCCTCCTTTCAGGGTGACGCCTGCTGGAGTCCGATGGTTGACACCAGGTCTGAGGAAGTGTAAGTGTGTTTTAATGGATTGATGGAAACAAAGCAGCACATTCAAGCATCTTCAAAGTGTCACATCTCTGAGGTCATCATCAAAGCTTTAATACTGATCACATGATCCATCAATAACTGCAGCTGTGTTGTGTTTGTTCTCTCCATCAGATTCCTGTCAACTCACCGTCGACACAAACACAGTAAACACAAACCTAAAACTGTCTGACAACAACAGGAAGGTGACATGTGTGAAGAAGGTTCAGTCGTATCCTGATCATCCAGACAGGTTTGACTGGTGTCAGCTGCTGTGTAGAACTGGTCTGACTGGTCGCTGTTACTGGGAGGTGGAGTGGAGTGGAAAGGTTCCTATATCAGTGAGTTACAGAGGAATCAGAAGGAAAGGATGCAGAGATGACTTTATGTTTGGACGTAATGATCAGTCCTGGAGTCTGATCTGTTCCAATGGTGGTTACTCTGTCAGACACAAAAACATAGAAACATCCATCAGTTCCTCCTCAGTCTCTCACAGAGTTTCAGTTTATGTGGACGTTGATGCTGGAACTCTGTCCTTCTACAGAGTCTCCTCTGACTCTCTGATCCACCTCCACACCTTCAACACCACATTCACTGAAACTCTGTATCCTGGATTTGGGTTCTGGTATCCTGGTTCCTCAGTGTTTCTGTGCTGAGTTCAGTCTCCAGAGTCTCCTCCTGGTACAGAAACAGTGTTGAACAGATAGATGAGTCTCTCCATGACTCTGTCCCTCACAAACATGTTTTCACATTCATGGATTAAATCTAATCTTCCTCTTCAAAGATGGAAGTTGTGATTATTCCAGGAGCCAAATGTGGTGTTTGCGTCTTTTTCCAGTCAAATGTTGAGAGTTAAATCAGGATGTGGTGTTCCTCTGACGCTCACTTTAACTAAAAGCATTTGAGCTGCACAAAGTGTGAAATGAGAGAGGAAGCAGTGAATTTACAAACTGTTGACAGACTTTCACACATTATTGTCCAGAGAAAATCAGGTTTTTATGCAGCCACACTTGATCCTGATGTGAGTGGTCTGACCTGTTTGTGTGGATTCATTTTGTTTGCATTTGACTTTTTATGAAATTGTTGTCCAGCAGAGATGATTATTTTCATGTCTCAGTAAATCGTTTTTAAACAAAAAACTCTATATCTATATGTGGAACTTTTTATTTCTGTACTTGCCTTCAATAATTTATTCATTTCATATTTAATCATGGATTTCTTAATGAGTGTTTCCTTGAAGCCCATGTTAGCATCAGTATTTTTGTCGTGTTGATGTCAGTAAATCTCAGCTTCAGCAGAAAGTCTTGGTTTGGTGGAACTCTGTCCATCACACACTGCCACAACTTTTCTGAATTGTTTTTCATTATAAGTTTCTTCATTTCTTTTCATTTCTTTCTGTGTAGCTCCCACTTTAGTTTGTCTGATGTGGTGAGTCCGTTCAGGTGGTCAGGATTACTACACAGATGTGTAAGTGTATGTACATTACAAATAATTTGTAGATACTGAAAGGTTTTTCTAATCAGGAGGTAAAATATGTTGTTTTTCAGTGCCGTGTGACCTTTTTTCCCTTTGTAGATCCACTCTGATCTTTAAGTTGTCATGCTCATGTGTAAATGAAACTGGAGCATAATTTTGTTGAAACTTGTTTAACTCAGATTTCAGGCTGTTAATAAAATATTTTATAAAAGGAGAGTTCAATAAATGTGAACATTTGAAAAAAAAAGTGTTTTCTGTATTTCTGTTCCATAAACAGACCAGAATGATGCTGATTTATTGAGGTCCATATCTGATTACGTATGAACATGATTACAGTAGAGGATCAGGTCCTATTTTATTCTAGTAATTCTTATTTTTCTCATGGGATTAGTGTCTTATTTGATTTGGTTCTCTGATATTAAACCAATATTTTATCATGTTGTGTGAAGAAACATTTATGTTTGAGATGGAAACTTCAACACTTTAACATTATTACATTAAAACTATGAGCTAAATGATATTTTCCATGTTTTGTTCTGTCACTGACACTATTATTAATGAACAGCTTCATCCATGTGGTGGGCGGGGCCTCTGAGTTTGGCTCCGCCCACTGAGACTGTCTCCTCCTGTCCTCTCTGACGTCCACAGTTGTGATGTGCTGTGTGTAGTTTAGTTTGGGTCAGTTGTTGTGTTTCTGTTGTTGTCTGTAAATGTTTCTGTTTTCTTAGTGTTCTCTGTTGTTGTGTCTTTTTACAGTCACTCAGTAGAGACTTTAGATGCAGAGATTAGAGGAAATCTGTTTTAACTGCAGAAATCTGGAACCGTTCATTTATAACCAGGAGATAAAATTTATAAACGATGGATTTTCTCTCAAGGAGAAATTCACATCTGTTATCAGTTCTCTGTTCTCCTGTTAAATAGTCGTTTAATTCAGTGTTACTGTTGGTTCATAATAATAGTTCTCTTTTATTTACATCCAAGTGAGAATAACTAAAGATTATATTGTCATTAAATTTGGTTCTCTCAGTAATGAATCACTTGAAAAAATAAAAAATAAAAAACTTGATGAATAAAGTGCATCAGTGCAGTGAGTTTACTGGTCCTTCTTATAGAGAAGGAAGAAGAACTTTGTTTATTTTTAGACTTTTAAGAATAAACAGAAAACTATATGTTAATTTGGGCTCTGATCAATCTTTGAAACAAAAATAAGTTTATGTGATTTAAATAATACTGTGTAAAATAATCTGTATAAATAAATGTTATTTTATTTTAAATCAAGTCTTTTTTATTTTCAAACCACTTTAATTCAATATGGATCAAAAATTTAAATGCTTTCATGTCCCAATCCAAGAATAAATATCTTTTTTTAAAATAATATTTTCTAAATGTTTTGAAGCGTTTCATCGGTTCAGAAAGTTTCAATGAGCCGATGACAGCTTGACAGAGGTTTGACTTCTGAGTGCTTTGACTCCATATCAGCTTTAGAAGATGCTTCATTGTTCTTCTGAAATGTCAGGCTGTGAGCAGATGCAGCTTTGGAGAGTGAATCTGGAGTATTTTGGTGATTTTCATGGTAAATACAAGCAGTAAACGGTGATCAAAGGTTTGGGATCAATTAGATTTTAGAGCATCAAATAAGGTGGAATGCTTCTTATGTCCTACATTTAGTGTTTTAATTACTGAACTATGTTTTTCTTTCTTAAATGGGTCTAGAAATTACAATTATTTGTAGGTGTGGTGTTTGCTCTGAACACAGGAAAAACTCCTCATCCACACTGAGATGCTCCAAACATGAGGACAATCTGCACAGCAAACCAGTGACCCTGTCAACACTGGAAACCTGACAGTCAGCTAGAAATGAGTCCAAATGAAGAATAAACGTGTGTCTCTTTAGATATGTGTCTGTATCAACATACTGTTTATAGTGGAACTTCTGGCCTCTGAATGAACATTCCTGATGGATCCTACGAGTCCCCAAATGACTGATAAACCATCAGCTTTAAAGGTTTTCTATAAAACACTAAAGAACAAAACAAAGCAGGAAGGATCTCTGATCTGTTCCACACTTTTAGTCCAGTTTTTAAATGAAGCTTAAAGCTCCAAATGAACCTGAACCAACATTTAACGCTTCATATTCTGTCATTTACATTTATTCTTTACTTCATCTGGAACGTCTTTTAGAGGTGAGTGTGTCTGCATGTTAGTTTTTGTTGTTGTTTTTAAAAAAAATGCTTGAGTTGTACTTTTAAGAGTCTAACAAGCATCATTGATTTTAACGTGTAATGATGATTTAATCACTGTTTAGTGTAAATGAAGGAAACATGAATGAACACAGTGTTTTCTGAACTTTTCTTGCTGACATGGGATTGAAACAGAGTCAGTGCTTCAGTCCAGCTTTGAGAAGGTCGCTATGACTTCAGTTGTCCACCAGATGTCACTAAAACCTGGAAGCTTTCAGTCTTTTTGACACAGGATTGAATGAATCCATGAAGACAAACTAAATGTGAGCAGCAGTGAGTCCTAATCAGCTGCACAACTTAACTGTGTTCCACCAGAAGTCAAACTAGTGACGCATTAATATTAATGTGTCTCTGAACATTTAATGTCAAATACAGATTTACAGTGAATTCAGCCGTTCTAAATGTTTCTGTGGAATCATTTCTGTTCTGGTCCAGATGGATGCAGTTTTCTGAGGAGGAAAATTATTCTTCTGACTTTTGTTGAAGTCTAATTTATTTATTTTTGAGCAAACAACAAACAGCTCCTCCATGTCAGTGTTGTTCTTTAATCCAGCAGTTTTATTATTTTATTCGTCTCATTCAGGTTTTTACATTTCATCCTCTGAATGTTTTTAGACTTTTATTTGCCACAGATCTAAATATCAGGAGTCAGATCTAGATCCAGAACTCTGAGGACTTTAAATCATTTTTACTTGTTTATTTCCTCATAATTTGTGATTATTTACTTGTTGTTTGGAACATCACGAAGAGTAACTGACATTTTTTATCAAATAGATCTCATTTTTACTGACAGACCTGAAAGAATCACTAAATATTTTAATGTGGGAACAATCAGATCATAACCTGACTTTAGCTGTAGGAGAACTCACTAATGAAGTGTTTTTCCACAGACATCAGTGTCAAAGTTGTTGATGTTTAAAAACTAAAGCAGTTTGACTGAATGACGTCCTGCAGTCTGATGACGTAGAAACAGCTTCTAATATCCTGATGGCTGGAGACAGAGAGACTAAAACAATCCTGTTAAAAGTCCCTCATTCAGGTCAAACAGTGAGTTAGTGCGGTTAAATGAGCATCTATGGAGGTCAATGAAGCAAAGAGACTGAACACTGAAGGCTGCTGTAGCACTCCTAAACATCCTTCAACTGGATCTATAAGTTATTATTGAGCTGTTTGGATGTTGGTTTGACAAACTGGAATTACATTTGATGACATTTTTCATCATTTTATGACTGCAGAACAATAAAAATATAAAATTATTGTTCTGAGTGGAAGCCTCTGTTCTGCTTAATAATTTGAGTTTCCTGTTTTGTTTTTGTTTGTTTTTGATGACTGTGACAGAGTTCCATTTTAAGTTCAAGGGATCTTTGCCACACCTAAAATGTTCTTTCTCTGTTGGTGCTTTCTTGGTATCGACCCTGAGAGGGGAACAAAGGGCAGCCAGGAGAAGGTGATGTCCATGAGGTCAGGAAGCTGCTCCAGAATAAAGCATCTACTGTAAATCCACATGTAGCCTCCCTTATAAAAGACTCATGGACTCTGAGTGGAGCTTCATGTAAACCCACAGCACCTCCCCACACAGGACCTCACCTTCACAAAGGAAAAGCCCCGTCTGCAGCCACATGTTCATGCTGGCATTCTAAGGTAACAAGTCTCAGTTTGTGTTGTGATCAGGTAAATATTCTTCTTCATTATCTTTGTCTGGGTTTTGAAGCTCCAGGTTTGTTCCATGACTTGGTGTTTGTTGAAGATGATCATGAGTTATGAGAGACTGATTCTGAAGGCAGGCTACCTGAAATGGGATTTGTCATTTTTAAACAGATTGTTAAACATCATTAACTGTGTTTATAGATTTTATTTTATTTGTAATTTGTTCACTGCTGACTGTGTTCAAAGCAGCAGTTAAATCATTTAAATGATATGTAGGAATCTTTGGTTACAGTTCAGGAAAAATGGAAACCAAACTCAGAGCAGCTGAACTAGAACATGCAGAATGAGAACCTGTTCAGCATGAGGAAATGATGAGATGGTACTGACATTTAATGGTTTAATAAAATGAAATATGTTTGATGCAGAGTTGGCTTTAATAAAAGCTTAATGTTGAAAAGTCTTCTCTTGTCTGAGTCATTTCTATGCTGTTCTATTTCCAGGAACTTTCATTTTGAGATTTTTTTTTATCACTTTCTTTCATCACATTCTCTGATATCAACTTTACAGGAATAAACTGTTGATGAAGACTACAGTACAAACCGTAAAATAACAGTATAATGGCACCAGAACACTGACAGTAACATACTGAAAGCATGAACTGTAAACAGCACAATACTGTGATATTTTTACGGTAATAAACTGGTAGAATGCAGCAGGTTTACTGCAGAATAACAACGTCCTGCTGGAAACTTTAGCTGACAGCTCTTTACTGTAAATTTACAGGAAATTTCTCAGAGTTTAGGTTCAGAAATGTTCTTCTGTCACTGAAATAACCTCTGAATGAAAGCAGAGAGACTCTTTTTATTCAGGCCACATGTAAATATGAGTGAGCAGCCCCCGTCTGTGATTGGCTGAGCAGCCCCCGTCTGTGATTGGCTGAGCAGCCCCCGTCTGTGATTGGCTGAGCAGCTCCCGTCTGTGATTGGCTGAGCAGCCCCCCGTCTGTGATTGGCTGAGCAGCCCCCCGTCTGTGATTGGCTGAGCAGCCCCCGTCTGTGATTGGCTGAGCAGCCCCCGTCTGTGATTGGCTGAGCAGCTCCCGTCTGTGATTGGCTGAGCAGCTCCCGTCTGTGATTGGCTGAGCAGCTCCCGTCTGTGATTGGCTGAGCAGCCCCTGTCTGTGATTGGCTGAGCAGCCCCCCGTCTGTGATTGGCTGAGCAGCTTTAAACTCAGAACAGAAACAGGAAGAAGTCAGGAGACCTCTGACTTCAGCTTCTATCATCTGGATCATAAATTACAATTAATACATGTGTCTGATGATTTATGTTCTCACCTCTTCTGGGAAAACAGATCTTTGTCGTGGCTTTAAATGAGCCTCTGTGTGTTCAGATATTTACAGTTTTTCATGGTGGTTGTTTTAGAACTCTAACACACATCCATAAAATTCCACTAAATTACTGTTTATCTGTGAAAAAATCCTAATTTTTATGTGTCATAGAAGCTAAACTTCCTTTCAAATGTTGTCTTCTCTTATTCACCTGTTAAATGTTGATGTCTTCTGTGGAATTTATTGAATGAGACTGAAATCATTTTTATTTCTTCTTAGGTCACAGTTTTAGATTTCTTGAAACACAAAGCTTTAGCAGTGTGTTTATTTTATGAGGCAACCTGAACCAAGTATCTTACCTGTCTGTTTGAGAACTAGTTTGAGGATCTTTTCATGAGTTCATGAAGCTCTTAATGGTCTTTATCCTTCATATTTATCTGATTTGCTTTTATCTCATGAACCCTTCAGAACTTTCAGGTCTTCTAGTTTTTAATTAAACCTAAACTCAGAACAAAACAGTCTTTCATTTCTCCTTTTTTTCAAAAGATAAAACATTTCAGTGGAATGATTCTTCCCAGAGTCTTATGTGCCCAAAACATAGAACACTGACAGAGACATCAGTTTTTATTCAGTCTGTGTTTCTCTACGTTTCAGGAGAAATGAAAGATTCACAACTTATTTCCCCGAAAGCCTCTCTGGTGGTTTCCTGCTTGAACTTCAGTTCCTCTTCATGAAGGTTGAGACACAGCTTCTTGTCTCCATGTGAAGCTCCTCATAAAGGTAAGAACAGCAGCTTTTTCTGGTAAACTTGGTAAATTCTGTTAACAGATGAAAGCTCCTCCTTCACTGCACTTTAACTGCAGCTGTAAAGTCAGGACAAACAGCTGTTCATCATGTCCTCCATTTAGTGTCTGCATGTGTTTGAGTCATTTGATGGTCAGCAGCTGAACACAGTTCCTGTTGAAGAAGTTTATTTCTGATTCAGCAGCTAATGAAAAAAGTTAAGGGAAATTAGTTTACAGCATCGAGTGACTGAGTCTCATAGACAGTTCCTGCTTGATCATCTGCGATTTACTTAAAAATATATATTTAGCGTAAAATAATGACTATTTATGAATAGATACCAAATTATAGACTCGTATAAAATACTTAGACGTAGTTGAGTCTCTCCATGACTCTGTCCCTCACAAACATGTTTTACATTCATGGATTAAATGTGTTTCTTTGTCAAATCCTTCTAAATGATTCCTTGTAAACTTGTTCCTCTTCAAAGATGGAAGTTGTGATTATTCCAGGAGCCAAATGTGGTGTTTGCGTCTTTTTCCAGTCAAATGTTGAGAGTGAAAATCAGAATTTGGTACTCCTCTGACGCTCACTTTAACTAAAACCATTTCATTCTTCAAATAATTTAGTGAAAGTTCTTGTCTTTTTCTGTTGTTCTCCGTATTGGTGGTAATTATGGAGGACTTTGTTAGAATGTACCACAGATCAAGAAAATAATGACTGAAGAATTTTCAGTAAAGCCAGAAAACAGCAGATTTTCTCCTGTTTCTCTTGTTCTCTGCAGTTTCCATTTTATTTTGATGGACAAACTGGTTCTCCGTGTTTCCATGTTGTCTTCTAGTGATGGGAGTTCTGGCTCTGTCGGCTCCTCAGATGTTTCTAGTGAAGTCAAATGAACCTTTGTGAATCATTGAAGCTTGTATTACTGGACATTTTTCAACACAGTCCTCTTTGGTGGCATCTGGTGGCCAAAAGTATGAAGAGCAGTTTGGATCCATCCATCAATTCTCTATACACCGCTTTATCCTCACGAGGGTCATGGGGGGTGCTGGAGTCTATCCCAGCTGACTCGGTGAAGGCAGGGGACACCCTGGACAGGTCACCAGTCTGTCACAGGGCTACATATACAGACACACAATCACACTCACATTCACACCTACGGACAATTTAGAGTAACCAATTAACCTCAGCATGTTTTTGGACTGTGGGAGGAAGCCGGAGTACCCGGAGAAAACCCACGCATGCACAGGGAGAACATGTAAACTCCATGCAGAAAGATCCCAGGCCTGGATTTGAACTGGGGATCTTCTTGCTGCAAGGCAAAAGTGCTAACCACTACTCCACTGTGCAGCCCTAAGTAGAAACATGCAATAATGAATTCCTCATCTCAAAAAATTTATTGAATCAAAAGCTAAGAACAGTGGAGGGTATGTCACAATAAAAATGTCTCATGACAGTTTGGACAGAACAGCAGCCTTCAGCTGAAATCCATTTCAGTTGTGTCTCACCAGTGGCGTGATGGTGGATGTGTCCAGACAGCAGCTGACCTCTGCCTCGTAATTAGACTTAAGACCAGCTATAAAGATAAACATAGATATTACCATGATCATCAACATATAGCGTGTGTTTAACCGCTACGTAGTGGATGCAAACGTAGTCGAAGCTAAGTAGCTAAGCTAATGCTACACGTTCAGTGTTCAGAATCAAAACATCTCTAAAAATTACCTGTCTTCTCAAACGTAGTCGCCGTTGCCCGTGACAACGATGAAGACAGATAGCTAATCGCAGCAGAGCTAATCTGAAGAGCAAACATCCAGTAAGATTCCTGTTTTTGTTTGCCATGTCCGTAGGAAAAAGTCTGAATATATGGAATGAAAGTCTGAACGTTATATATATGGGTACTTTTGTTCCATATATTCCGACTTTCATTCAATATATTCGTACTTTCATTCAATATATAATTTCCTAAGCGGCATGCCATATATATATATACACACACCTTCTCATCCAATAGTTTTTTTTTTATTTCTAATGTGTTTTAAGGGACCTGTACAGGTTATTTGTAGAGCCTCCATCTGAGATTTGAACCTTTCTGTTACAGCCACAGGCTGTGATTAGTGGCAGTGCTCTCCCCTCCTCTGGCCCTGGTTTTTCTCTCTCCTAGGTGTATGTAGGCACAGAGTCTTGGCAGCAGGTGCATCTCATTGGTAATCAGCAGGCAAGGCAAGGCAAGGCAAGGCAATTTTATTTGTATTGCACATTTCATGTAACAGTGACAGCCCAATGTGCATTACAGTAAAGGCATATATACATTCAAAAACAAAAATAAAAACAAGTTGATAAAAGTTACATTAAAACAAATTAAAATACAATTAAATAATTCAATTTCCATAAGCACAAAAGAATAAAAAAGCTTTCGGTTTAGACTTAAAAACTGCCAAAGTTGAGGCTTGTTTAATTTCAATGGGAAGACTATTCCAGATACAGACCGCGTGATACTGAAACGTACCCTTACCACGCTCAGAATTTGTTTTGGAAACCTCCAAAAGACCCTTTCCTGAGGATCTCAGAGTGCGGGATGGTTCATAGGGTACTAACATATCAGAAATGTACTTTGGGGCAAGACCATGAAGAGATTTATAGGCTAATAGAGCTACCTTGAAGTCTATTCTCTGGGCAACAGGAAGCCAGTGCAGTGATCTAAGCGCTGGACTAATGTGGTCATATTTCCTGGTTCCAGTCAGAACCCTTGCAGCTGCATTTTGGATGCTTTGCAATTGTTGTATGGCTTCTTTTGTAAGCCCAGTGAACAAGCCATTGCAATAATCCAATCGACTTGAAACAAGCGCATGAATCAATATCTCCAAATCATGTTTTGAAACTATTGATTTAATCTTTGTTAAGTTTTTTAAGTGGTAGAAAGCTGAAGATATCATGGATTTAATTTGACAGCTAAATTTTAAATCTGAGTCCAGGATCATGCCTAGATTTCTAACCTGATCTTTAGGTTGTAATGAGCGAGCTTCTAGGTGACTAGTAATCCTTTCTCTTTGAATTCGTGGGCCAAAAACTATAACCTCAGTTTTGTCAGCATTTAGCTGGAGAAAGTTATTCTGCATCCACGTGGTAATTTGCTCAATACAGTGATAAAGGGAGTTCACTGGACTGAGTTCATCTGCTGTTAGTGACACATAAATCTGTGTCATCTGCATAATTATGATAAGTAACATTGTTTTCCCGTATTAGTTGCCATAATGGCAACATGTAAAAGTTAAACAAGAGCGGTCCCAGAATTGACCCTTGGGGGACCCCACAGGCCATAGTCATGTGATCTGAGACACAGTTTCCAATCTTGACAAAGTATTCTCTGTTCTCAAAATACGATGCAAACCACTCAAAGACCTTACCATGGATTCCCACAGAATATCTCAATCTCTGTAATAAGATCCTGCAGTCCACCGTATCAAATGCGGCACTCAAGTCCAGCAACACCAATATAGTGACCTTGCCTGCATCCCAATTTGCCTTGATGTCATTTGTTACCTTAATTAAAGCTGTTTCGGTGCTGTGGCAGGATCTAAAGCCTGATTGGAAAACATCAAAACTTTTATTAAGTAAGATGAAGTCAGTAAGTTGTTTGTAGACAACTTTTTCCAGGACCTTGGCTATAAAAGGTATGTTCGATGTGGGCCGATAATTATTTAATACTGAAGGGTCGAGCCCGATTTTCTTCAAAAGAGACTTTATCACAGCGGTTTTTAAAACGTCTGGAAATACTCCTGTCTGCAATGAGGTGTTGACTAGATGAATGAGCTGTGGTAACAAACTGCTCAACACGGACTTTAAAAAGCTTGTGGGCAGCTCATCAATATGGAGTCACAGGAGTGCCAAATCAAAATATAAATAAACAAATAAATGTGGAACTATAAAGAGAAATAAATAATTAAATAAATAAATGTGGAAATATAAAGAGAAATAAATAAATAAATAAATAAAAAGGAAAAGTTTGTCTTTGCTTTTACCTTTTCTGTTTTTTCCTTTTATTTATTTATTTAATTATTTATTTCTCTTTATATTTCCACATTTATTTATTTAATTATTTATTTCTCTTTATATTTTCACATTTTTATATTTATTTAATTATTTATTTATTTCCCTTTATATTTCCTCAGTCCACCAAGAAAAGGAAAAATGCAAATCAGTTTGCTCTGGGCGGGGATTCTGAACACAGGAGTCCTGCCTGACACCAGCTCCCAGCACGGCTGAAGTGAAGCCATGTCACCGTTGAGCTTCAGCTGATTCTGCCACTGATAAGAAAATAAACATTTATTTACCGAATTAGCAGCGTCCTTAAAGTGTCTGATGGCAGAATCAGCCGAAGCTCCACGGTGACACGGCTTCACTTCAGCCGTGGTTGGAGCTGGCGTCAGGACAGAAGCCTGTGTGCGGGTACGACTCCCCCCCCCGAAAAGGAAGCCCCGCCCAGAGCAAACTGATTTGCATTTTTCTATTTCATGGTGTCAGGCCATTATGAAATAACCACCAAGAAATAAAATGCAAATCAGTTTGCTTTCCCTTGGTGGACTGAGCTGTCAATCAAATGGCTCTAGGCGGGGCTTCCTCGTCGTTCCTGATCACAGGCATATGAGAGTAGATACGACACGCCCCTCTGAGCGGCGTCCCGACGGAGACGCTAAGCTAGTGGGGGCAAAGTTTCAGTGTTTTCCATTGATGTACGGCACGAAAATTCAAACAAGAAGAATGCCGGCTCATTGTATGGCATACAGTTCCACACTACATCGGACGATCAAGACAAGGAAACCTGGAATAACTTTCCACAGGTAAGAATAGTTTTGGGCTCATTTTTCATTATTAAATCTTGTTGAAGGTCTATGAGAGCTAACTATTTAGCCATTAGCAAAACACTAACACGAGCTAACAGCTGGACAACCAAATACCAGACGATTAATAGTAGCTGTAGTATAGCTGTACAAGCAGTAATACGAAAAGTACAAGCAGCAGTAGTAGTATAAGTAGCTGTTAGAGTAGTAGAAGTAGTATCAGCATGTGTAATAGTAGTACAAGTTGTAGTAGCAGTGACAGTATCAGCAGCAGTAGTTGGTGTATTACCACTAGTAGTAGCATTACTATTAATACCACCAATACTACCAATCGTACTTATAAAGCCTAACTCATATATATCCAGATTACCATCTATGTTCTTCCTCCAAACCCATTTTATTATTGGGATTACAGGCAATTCTTTAGGACTGCTCTCAAATAATTGAAATGTTACCAAACAATGTTATACTGATCAAGTTAAATAGCTTTGGTCTCCAGTATATTGGCTAATTCAGTTCTTTGTACTTAATTTATTAGCATGATTTCTTTATATTTCCACATTTATTTATTTATTTATTTATATTTTCATTTGGCACTCCTGTGATTCCATACATGAAGAGAACAACTGCTTGAGCTCAAACTAAAAACAACATCTTCAATTCTTTTTTCATTTACCATTGAAAAATGTGTAAGTTGTAAGAGTCCAACTGGTTGGAAAGTTATCGTTTGGGATGTAGGGGTTATTGAATTTTTTATAGATTGGACTTTATTTTTAAAAAATAATGCAAAATCATTACATTTATCTGTGGTCATTAGGTCATGGGTTGATGTGGTTTGGGGGTTTATTAATTTGGCCACAGTTGCAAATAAAACTCGAGAACTGTTGTTACAATTTGAAATTAATTCAGAAAAATAGCTCTCTCTTGCTTGCCGCACAGCTTGATTGAACATAACTAGCTTTGATTTGCATGTCTCGTAGTCATCCTGAAGCCTTGACTTGTGCCATTTACGTTCAACACACCGGCACTCTCTCCTTTGCGTTCTGACTGAAGCCTCATTATGCCATGGAGCCTTTTGTTTCTTTTTAACAACTTTGGTCTTCACAGGAGCAATAGAGTTCAAAGTATTGAGAACACTAGTTGAATAGGAAGTCAGCAGCAAATTGACATCTAAACACTGAGCATCCTCAAAGTGAACCTTCTCCACAAATTGTGCCTTCGTATTATCATTTATAAATCTTTTCTGGATCACAGTGGAGCAGCTAGCGACTGACACTGGTGTAACCAAAAGCTCAAAAAAGACACAAAAATGATCAGACAGCAGGATTAACAATATTTACATTTGTAACGTCAACACCTTTAGTAATGATTATATCTAGAGTGGGTCCTTCATTATGTGTAGGGCCAGTCACATGTTGAGTCAAACCAAATGTTTCAAAGGCATCACAAAGTTGTTTGGCATGCCAGTCATGAGCTATGTCAACGTGCACATTCATATCACCACTAATAACTACATATTCCAATTTTGAGCATACGGATAAAATAAACTCAGTAAAATCTGAAATAAAAGGAATTTTTGGAGGTTTATAAATAATAATGTACAATAGAGAAGCATGTTGAATCTTAATTTTAAATGAGACGTAACCAAACGATGAAAAAGTCCCAAATGACTGTTTGTGAAACGATATGTTATCCCTAAAAAAGGCACAAACACCCCCGCCCCTCTGATTCTGTCTTATTTCTGACAGATAGTGAAAGTTAGGTGGGCAAGTCTCAATTAATACCTGATTGGCGTTAGTCTCATCTAACCAAGTCTCAGTTAGAAACATAAAATCTAACTCATTAGAGGTAATAAAATCATTAATTAAAAATGATTTATTATTCAGTGCTCTAACATTAAGAACACCATGTTTAAGTGATTTGTGATTCAGGGTATTAGAGACAATCTCACTGCATGGAATATGGATTAAATTGCTTAAGTTACATTGTCTGACATGTTTCTTTTTTAATTGACGTTGTTTGGCCCTATTTGTAATTAAGCTAGAGATTTTAGTTGAATTTGATATTGTCAAGTCCATAGAGAGCAATGATGTAGCTAAAAGAGATTTTGGTGATGATGGGGAAGGGTGGGGTAATTTAACCCCCCTATTTCTACTTTTAGGGTGAAGGGTTAGTCAATGCTTCATACTTATGTTGACAGTATAAAAAATGTTATCGGTCAAAACACGCACACCGAGTTTACTGGGATGAATGCCATCCTTTAGAAAAAAAACGAGGGGCGGTTCCAAAAGAGATTAAAGTTGTCAACATAGTGTACACCATATTCAGCACAGGTGATCTGTAGCCATGTGTGAAAACTAAGGATCCTGCTAAAACATTCACTGCCTTGTCCATAAGGTGCCGTGGGTCCAGAAATTATAATGTTTCTTTCGGTGTCTTTGAGTAAATCAAGAAAATTCTTAAACTCCTTTTTTAGGAGCTCAGATTTTCTTTCTCTAATATTATTAACACCAACATGCACTACAATGTTTTGTGAATTTGGAAACTTTAAAAGTAATTCAGCACATCTGTTTCTGATATCTTCTACTTTAGCACCTGGGAAACAGTAAGTACGAGCTGATTTTCTCTTTACATTCTGAATTATAGAATGTCCTATTATAACAGTTGATGGATAACGTTTAGGGGGCGGTTCCGTAGGACTCTGTTGGCCTGTAGGTGAGGGGGCGTGAGACCGGACACGTGCACCTTCAGCATTGCCAGACACATGGCTAATCTGAGGAAAATTCTGATGGACCTCGCGTACAGAACCAGGACCGGATTCGCAGACAGATGTATTTGCATGCTGTTCTGGCTGTTCAACGGGTAGAGAGGAGCGAGAGGAACGGTGTGCTTTAGCGATAGTACCCAACCCAGTTCGTGGAGAGTTTAGAAAGTGTCGCGCTGCTTCATCTGAGAAGCCTGGTGCTGGAGTATATGATGGCTTGCTGCAAAGCAAAACCAGACCGTGTTTTACCGGTGGACAATTCTCAGAGGCTAAAGCACTAAATCGATTACTTGTTTGGAGTAGTGAAGAGGGTTGCATTTGAGGGGCATTGTTTCGCTTATTCCCGACAACAACGTCCTGCCACTGTTCAGCCGCTGCATGCGTCGGAGTGGAATTTGCCAAAGCCTTCAGGCTTGTTTCCAGAGATTGATCAGCGCCCGCAGGAGAAGGCGAGCGGGAAACAGGCACTGTGGTGTTTGCACCCTCCACATCTTTATTGCCCCTAGCTGGACCAAAGGCGACAATGGAATCGTCCATGGGTATCCAGGACCGGGATAGAACCGAGACGACCTTCTCCAGCTGCTCAAGTCTGGCAGCGAAGTGAGCACAGCCTCTACAATCTGACGATGAGGTAGGTTGAGCCATCATTTATCAGCTGTGATAAAGAAAAAAACTTGTGGCCAGTGCACAGATATCAAAGTAGGGGTAAGTGAGATTGCTGCAAGCTTTTCTGCTTTGTAGTAAGCTGAATACAGGGAAAGAGACGTACCCGCAAGGGCCCTGTGAAGGGCCCGCTGCGTTGAATAGATGCTGAGTCAGTGGCGTGGTGTGGAGAAGCTCTGGGTTCCTCCTTCTCAGTGTCCCAAACGACCAATACCAAAACTCTTCTGACTACTCAATGATGGTCGTTGTGAGTATCGGTGGGGGTCGTTGAAATTTACTCACAACGACCATCGTTGAGTAGTCAGAAGAGTTTTGGTATCGGTCGTTGGAATAATAGCCCTGGACACACCTCACAGAAGTTTAAAAGCTGAGGCAACACCAACCACCACCAGAACTGAAGAAGCCTCTTGGATGAGAGGTGAAACGTCTTCAAGGAACTTTCTTAAAGTCCTAGAGGAAACACTAAATAACATCTGTAAACTAGAAAAGCACTCGGAGAGCGCATACCTCTGCCATGCCGTTTGTCTGTCTGTCTGTCTGTCCGTCTGTGTGTGTGTGTGTGTGTGTGTGTGTGTGTGTGTGTGTGTGTGTGTGTGCCTGTCTGTTTGTTTGTCTGTTAACAGCATAACTCAAAAAGTCATGGACGGATTTTCACCAAATTTTTACAGGATGTCCAGAAGAGCACAAGTAAGAATCGATTAGATTTTGGAGGTGATCTGAATCACCGTCTGGATCCAGGAATTTTTTGAAGGTCGAAGGACAATTGAGAGATGGCCGCCTGGCGGAGGTAAAAACTCCGGTGATTACATAACCTCCTGACGGAGGTAATAAATAGAGTTGACTACTTGATCATTCACATGATGATAAATGTGTTCTTCTCTTGAAGGTTGCTGCCCAACAAGGAAATGCAGAAAACATCAGGATCTCAGCTGACTGTTTGTTCAGCTTTGGTCGGAGTTACAGTGTCCGCTGTGAACGGGACGGTTTGGAAATACAGCCGGCAGTAAGAAATCTGACATGGTTATAAAGAAAATGACATTTAAAACTCATTCACAGTTTCTGCTGTCATAGTGATGTGTTTGTGTTGATTTTCAACGTGCAGATTTTTGTTCACATTTTGGACCCAATTTCTACCCAACATTTGAGGTTTTCCTGAATACAAATCCAGATTTTCTGACTTTGATGGTCCAAGACCAAGAGAAGACAGAAGTCTGGAAACGTAATGTTCATCTGAAAGGTAAAGGCTTCACCCTCCTTCAGCAGCAGAAATGACTTCTTCTGCTACAGGGATATTTTGTTGAAGGTCAGCTGATATCACCTTCATTCCCTTCCTTTCCACATATAACTCCTGCCAGTTTGTTTCAGTGTGTTTTTAATAGTTTGTTTTAAAAGCCTTGATTGCACACAGTCGGCTGCAGACATTACACATGCATGGTTGGTGTTATTGTCCTATTTCATAGTCAGCTGCAGTCAGTGTGGAACTCTGTTCTAGACGTGGTTCGAGTTGATTATCGACCTGTTCTGAGCATGTGAACTGTTACAGCATCGTCATAAATTCTGGGTCATCATGGACATGGACAACCCGGTCTCACGGGGATTCGTGAAACTGTCACGTAAGTTTTAGTTTCGGTTTCGTGCGCACCAACACGATTTCGTCATGTTTTTCGTGCCGCTCACCACGAAATGTTTTTCGCTGTGGTAATCACATCTGAAAGTGGTTTATACCGGCGGATTCATGACGATCTAAGCTGTCCATCGGCGTATACTGCTTGTGTGATCGCGTTTGCGGCCGCCGGTCGCCGGACATTCTTGAAATTCCTATGCAAATTGGTAAGTGTACCACCGGCTTATGGTTAGGTTATGGTTAGGTTATGGTTAGGGTTATGGTTAGGGTTATGTTTAGGAACGATGTCATGCAAAATATAGCGTTGGATTCGCCACGGTTTTACATTAAAAATATAATATACACATTCTTTTGAAATACGTTCTGAGTGGCACGAAAAGTCCGCCGTTTAAAATACATTGGTGTGCATTTCGTGGTGAGCGGCACGAAAAACATGACGAAATCGTGTTGGTGCGCACGAAACCGAAACTAAAACTTACGTGACAGTTTCACGAATCCTCGTGAGATCGGGCTGACATGGAACATGTAACGCTGGTCTTATAAGGAAGAAAACTGTCCATGTGGAAACATGAGAAAAACAGACAACACTTAGTTGACAGGAGGGGCGTGTCCCTGTTAGTTTGATTGACAGCAGCAGGAGGGTCGTGTCTCTGTTAGTTTGATTGACAGCAGCAGGAGGGGCGTGTCCCTGCCATAAACTGACCTCTATGTGGGCTGCTGTTCAGTCTGTGGCTCCGCCCACTCTGCCTTTACAACACTGACTTCACTGTTTAAAGCATCAAGATCCAAACGTGGTCCTCAGCCATGCAGAAGGACGCAAAGAGCGCAGAACTAGAGTGAGCTATCATGAATCCAAAGAACATAACTTGTGTTTGATGCTGTGGTAAAAGAAGAACAGGGGACAGGACAGAACACATCTGGATGCTGCAGCAAACCGAAGCAGAACAATGCTGCTGTAGAAATGATAGTTTGTGATTAAACATGTTTTTCTTGTTTTCTTCCAGATCCAGAAAGGGACACAGAGCAGAGAGTCCAACCACAGGAGTGGCTGTCATCAGTTCAGACACAGTTGATTCAGACGTTACTGTGGACTAACTCCTGGACAGACTCTATGATGAGGACGTCATCATTGAAGAAGAGAAGGACGTCATCAGAGCACAGACCGGAGCAAATAAAGCACGGCAGCTTATCGACCGGGTTCATAGAAAGGGAGCTGATGCTGTTTCAGTTCTGAAAACTGCTCTTCGTGAGGTTGATCCATTCCTTTTCAGAAACCTGAACCTGACGTAAAACTATAAAGGAGTTGAGATGAAAGAGCCGGGTTCTGCTCGAGGTTTCTTCCCTGTTTAAAGGGAGTTTTTCTTCGGGCTGCTCTGGGGGTTCAGGCATATGGGTTCTGTAAAGCGTCTTGAGACAATTTGACCTGCATTTGGCCCTATATAAATAAAACTGAATTGAACTGAACAGATGATTATCCCTGTAAGAGCTGACCTGTGGACACTCACATTACCTTTAAATGACCAGTTCTGCTGTTTAAAGACTTTGACTCTGAAACTGATTTTGTCCCTGTGATCCAACTAAACCTGGACTGCTTCTGAGATGTTGAACAGGTTCCAGGTGTGTCTGCAGGAAGTCGGTCTCTGGATTTATCCAAGATGAAGATGAAGTGGTTCAATCTAAGATGAGACTCAGAGTTTTTGTTTCTGCCACTAGATGGAGACGGATCTCTGCTGCATGAGCAGGAATGAAACCCAGAGAAACAACACAAAGATATGAGTGCAGATTCTACACCTCATCCTCACAGAGACTCTGATAAAATCTTTATTTTCTAAAATGTATTTTCTCAGCCATGTTTTTACATGGACACTGGTGGTGCAGTGTCTGTTTTAGACGGAACATTAATATGCTGTATTCAGGCTTTTTTCAGACTGGAGGACTTTTATTTCTACTTTTGTCTTTGATATGGTTTTTCTTCTTTAGGATGAAATAAATATCCAGGGTGGACAGAAATCTGCAGCTAGTTGTGCCAAAACAAAGGAAACATTCGCTGTATAGCCACTGCAGACAGTTTACAGCCGTTTACTTTTCCCACACTTGAATATGTTGTAGAGTGTAGAATTCTAAAGCTGATATTTTTGCAAACAAAGCTAATAAAAAGCTGTTGGTAAAAACAAATCATCTTTATTTTGAATGGTCTTTAGGAAATGAAATGTTTATTAAATCTTCCACAGAAGTTGCTTGTAACAGAGACTACATTCTGTTCTTCTGACCAAAGAGTCCATATTCTGCTCATGTTCAGGTTCAAAGGGTTATTATTTGTCTCTATACAATAAATCTACATGCTGAATAATTTAAACACATTACATGTCTGAAACGTTCTGTTTTAGTTTACAGCTCTTTAGGACCTCCCACCTAAAAGCCCAGTCTGCTCTGATTGGTCAGCTGGTCCCACCAAATCCAGGTAATGTGAGAACTGAAGCTCCCTCTGAGACGAAGGTGAAACGTCAACAAGAACCGAGAAGAAACTGAAACTTTCTGGGTTCCCATGACCTGTTTGACTGAGAATCTACACAGACGTAATATTGTAGAGTTTTAACTTCAGTATTTGAATGAGGTGATATTTTATGTAACATCTCAGGGTCTGACTGTTAATATTTAAGTCAGTACATTTTTATAATATGTAGCATTGTCAGGTCCTAACCTTAATATTTAATGTATTCAGATAAATTTGTACTTTATTCATTTTTATGAACAAATGTTTAAATTAGTCAAGTACAGTACAGAGTTTGTTCCTCAGTATTTCAGTGAGTCAGGTGAACATGTGCAACAGATGGTCCTGTCAGGTTTGAACCTGAATAATTTATCTGCTAAAATCACACAGTTGAGAACATTGTGTGTTTTAATGTTAAAATGAGTGTTTTATGCAATACAAACATGAAATATTCAATATTGTTGGTTTTATCTTTTAATATTTACTCAGGTAAATTTCCATTTTATATTATATTAGATTTTTTTTACCATTAATATATCAGTACTCTGGTAAAGTTGCATTAAATATAATATTGTGTGATTATAATCTTAATATGTGATCTAGTTGGATAAAATTGTGTACCATCTAACAATCTTTTTCTGACATACAGTGTCGTATATTATTATGCTTTAATACAGAAGTCCCATAGCCTAGCCGCGCTCGACCCATGCTCTGAAGACACAAGGGTCTAGGAACGCTGGACAGGGAGGGAGGCGGGCTAAAAGGTTGTCTATCAAATCACTCTGCAGCAGTTGGGTAGGTATACAACCAATCAGTGCAACAAATAGGCTCCTAGAGCGCCGGATATCAGAGGATGGTGAAGCCTTATTTATACAGTCAATGGGTGAAGCTCAAGTATATTACAGACATGTTAACAGAAAGATTATTCAGAGTCGGTGCTAATGGAGCTCAACGACTGTTGTCGTTTTTGTTGTCGACCCTGGCAGAGAATTAAATTCGTTGCCGTGGGTTGTCTAGCGTGGCTAGGCTAGTTGTTTCCGGTTGTTTCTGTCAGAATCGTCGCTCCTCTGACGTCACTTAGTTACGCCCGCCTGCTGACTCTACACTTCATGGTGATTGGTCCGGCCAGTTTTAGGAGAATCCAACCTTGAGCCTTATGGAGGGTAACTAGACCCACCCTGGCAGAGAATTAAATTTGTTGCCATGGGTTGTCTAAGCTAGAAGTCCCAGTGATTGAGCTCAAAAATGTGACTTTAGCTTCATTTAAAAAAAAACTCCACTCACCCGTAATCAGAGACAATTTAAAACGGTATTAAGAACATGACCATCAACCCACTTTATGTCTGTTTTTAAACACATTACATTTTCAAACTGTGTTTTGATGACAATTTCTCTGGTAATATTAAAGAAAAACCTGAAATTTAGCTTGATTGAGGATCTGCAGTGTTGGACAGTAGATGAAATAATGTGAGAGTCTGAAGGCAGACATGATGGATAAAGTCAGAGACAAACAGACTCCTGATCAGCTCCTTCATCAACATGTGAATGTGTAGAAATAAAGGACAGAGTGAGGCTGTGGTCAGAGAGGAGGAGCTTTCTTAGTCCTCAGCTGTTTCCAGGAAGCTGCTGCAGCTTCATCATGTCTCATATTAACGTCATCTAAAGGTGCAGCAGCTGATCTTTGCTCTTTGTGTCTCAGAGTGACGGCAGCCTGCAGACACAGAGGAGGATTTTCTCTCAGACCTGGTCCACACAGCAGAGAGCTGCAGAGGAAGAAGCTGAGTGAGTGGAACTTTGGTTCTCTTTGATTCAGATGGAAAATTATTCAACCTGAAGGAAATTCTCGTTCATAAAACAAAACAAGTCGACAGTAAAGCTGCAGTTCCTCCATGAGCTCAGATCCTGCTTGGTGGTCCAGACCTCAGAGCTGTTTTCATGCTTCAGCCTCCATTTGACATCCAGTCTCATGGAAATCAGCATCAGTTTGTTGCTGCTGTGTAGAAATCAGCTGATCACAAGAGTCCATCTAAAAGAACAGAAACAGACTGAAAACACTGATAAACAGTCAAATAGAGCAGAAAGAAATCCAAGAGAACATCTTTTATTACTGTCAGCAGAAATGTTATTAGAAGAATCCTCACAGAAGTTTGGGTTTTGTTAAAAACTTGAAGAATGAAATGTATGTGGAGTCCATCAGAGACATTTACTGCAGTAATGAGCTGTTTAGTAGCAGTCAGTGTTTGGTCTGGACTCTGAACAGGCTCAGTATAAAACTATAAAACCTGATATGAGGCTCTGATCCTTTATAAGATAGAAAATCATTAACCTGAAGGACAGGATTGAGTCAGACATTGTTCAGAAAAAAAGGAGCCAAAAATAAAGCAGAAGTTCCCTCCATCAGCTCAGATCCTGCTGACAGTTGATGACTTCTGGCAGTTTGGAAAGGAGTTCTCTTCATGGATAAATTCTGTTTTAATCGACTTCATAAAAGCCCCGGCCAGAGTAGACCTCGGTAAGGCCAGTTTATACAGAACCTGCTGACACAAATATTTAGCATGTTGAACTCTTAATTGCTGCATTATTTATTTTATTTTTATTTTTTTAACAAGGAGGTATACAAGCAAGCAAATACACCTATCCTACTACACACAGAGTACATGTATCCTACTACACACAGAGTACATGTATCCTACTACACACAGAGTACATGTATCCTACTACACACAGAGTACATGTATCCTACTACACACAGAGTACATGTATCCTACTACACACAGAATACATGTATCCTACTACACACAGAGTACATGTATCCTACTACACACAGAGTACATGTATCCTACTACACACAGAGTACATGTATCCTACTACACACAGAGTACATGTGTCCTACTACACACAGAGTACATGTATCCTACTACACACAGAGTACATGTATCCTACTACACACAGAATACATGTATCCTACTACACACAGAGTACATGTGTCCTACTACACACAGAGTACATGTGTACTACTACACACAGAGTACATGTATACTACTACACACAGAGTACATGTGTCCTACTACACACAGAGGACATGCATCCTACTACACACAGAGGACATGCATCCTACTACACACAGAGTACATGTATCCTACTACACACAGAGTACATGTGTCCTACTACACACAGAGGACATGTATCCTACTACACACAGAGGACATGTGTCCTACTACACACAGAATACATGTATACTACTACACACAGAGTACATGTATCCTACTACACACAGAGGACATGCATCCTACTACACACAGAGGACATGCATCCTACTACACACAGAGGACATGCATCCTACTACACACAGAGTACATGTATCCTACTACACACAGAGTACATGTGTCCTACTACACACAGAGTACATGTATCCTACTACACACAGAGGACATGCATCCTACTACACACAGAGGACATGCATCCTACTACACAGAGTACATGTATCCTACTACACACAGAATACATGTATCCTACTACACACAGAGTACATGTGTCCTACTACACACAGAGTACATGTATCCTACTACACACAGAGTACATGTATCCTACTACACACAGAGTACATGTGTCCTACTACACACAGAGTACATGTATCCTACTACACACAGAGTACATGTATCCTACTACACACAGAATACATGTATCCTACTGCACACAGAGTACATGTGTCCTACTACACACAGAGTACATGTGTCCTACTACACACAGAGTACATGTATCCTACTACACACAGAGTACATGTGTCCTACTACACACAGAGGACATGTATCCTACTACACACAGAGGACATGCATCCTACTACACACAGAGGACATGCATCCTACTACACACAGAGGACATGCATCCTACTACACACAGAGTACATGTATCCTACTACACACAGAGTACATGCGTCCTACTACACACAGAGGACATGTATCCTACTACACACAGAGTACATGCGTCCTACTACACACAGAGGACATGCATCCTACTACACACAGAGTACATGTATCCTACTACACACAGAGTACATGCGTCCTACTACACACAGAGGACATGTGTCCTACTACACACAGAGTACATGCGTTCTACTACACACACAGAGTACATGTATCCTACTACACACAGAGTACATGCGTCCTACTACACACAGAGGACATGTGTCCTACTACACACAGAGTACATGCGTCCTACTACACACAGAGGACATGCATCCTACTACACACAGAGTACATATATCCTACTACACACAGAGGACATGTGTCCTACTACACACACAGAGTACATGTATCCTACTACACACAGAGTACATGTATCCTACTACACACAGAGTACATGTGTCCTACTACACACAGAGTACATGCGTCCTACTACACACAGAGGACATGCGTCCTACTACACACAGAGTACATGTGTCCTACTACACACAGAGTACATGTATCCTACTACACACAGAATACATGTATCCTACTACACACAGAGTACATGTATCCTACTACACACAGAGTACATGTATCCTACTACACACAGAGTACATGTATCCTACTACACACAGAGTACATGTATCCTACTACACACAGAGTACATGTATCCTACTACACACAGAATACATGTATCCTACTACACACAGAGTACATGTGTCCTACTACACACAGAGTACATGTATCCTACTACACACAGAGTACATGTATCCTACTACACACAGAGTACATGTGTCCTACTACACACAGAGTACATGTATCCTACTACACACAGAGGACATGCATCCTACTACACACAGAGGACATGCATCCTACTACACACAGAGGACATGCATCCTACTACACACAGAGGACATGCATCCTACTACACACAGAGTACATGTATCCTACTACACACAGAGTACATGTGTCCTACTACACACAGAGTACATGTGTCCTACTACACACGGAGGACATGCATCCTACTACACACAGAGTACATGTGTCCTACTACACACAGAGTACATGTATCCTACTACACACAGAATACATGTATCTTACTACACACAGAGTACATGTATCCTACTACACACAGAGTACATGTATCCTACTACACACAGAGTACATATATCCTACTACAGAGTACATGTGTCCTACTACACACAGAGTACATGCATCCTACTACACACAGAGTACATGTATCCTACTACACACAGAGTACATGTATCCTACTACACACAGAGTACATGTATCCTACTACACACAGAATACATGTATCTTACTACACACGGAGTACATGTATACTACTACACACAGAGTACATGTGTCCTACTACACACAGAGTACATGTGTCCTACTACACACGGAGGACATGCATCCTACTACACACAGAGTACATGTGTCCTACTACACACAGAGTACATGTATCCTACTACACACAGAATACATGTATCTTACTACACACAGAGTACATGTATCCTACTACACACAGAGTACATGTATCCTACTACACACAGAGTACATATATCCTACTACAGAGTACATGTGTCCTACTACACACAGAGTACATGCATCCTACTACACACAGAGGACATGCATTCTACTACACACAGAGGACATGTATCCTACTACACACACAGAGTACATGTATCCTACTACACACACAGAGTACATGTATCCTACTACACACACAGAGTGCATGTATATCAGAACTCTACCAGTCTAAAATTTGGACACACCTTCTCATTCAGTGCTTTTTATTTGTTTGTATTATTTTCTACATTGTAGATTAATACTGAATATTGAACATAGTTCTATATGTGTTCTTTTATAGTTTGGATGTCTTCAATGTTAATCTACAAGGTCCAAACTTTTGACTGTTAATGTTTATACAGACAACATGAATGAGAGAATTTTAATTACATTTTAACAGATGCATACAGTTTGTGTGTATATCTCAGTATAACAGTACAGTATTTTGAATTCTTATACTCTGGATATAGTAGTACTATTACTTGCATTTAACCAACCCGGTCTCACGGGGATTCGTGAAACTGTCACGTAAGTTTTAGTTTCGGTTTCGTGCGCACCAACACGATTTCGTCATGTTTTTCGTGCCGCTCACCACGAAATGTTTTTCGCTGTGGTAATCACATCTGAAAGTGGTTTATACCGGCGGATTCATGACGATCTAAGCTGTCCATCGGCGTATACTGCTTGTGTGATCGCATTTGCGGCCGCCGGCCGCCAGACATTCTTGAAATTCCTATGCAAATTGGTAAGTGTACCACCGGCTTATGGTTAGGTTATGGTTAGGTTATGGTTAGGGTTATGGTTAGGGTTATGTTTAGGGACGATGTCATGCAAAATATAGCTTTGGAGTCGCCACGGTTTTACATTAAAAATATAATATACACATTCTTTTGAAATACGTTCTGAGTGGCACGAAAAGTCCGCCGTTTAAAATACATTGGTGCGCATTTCGTGGTGAGCGGCACGAAAAACATGACGAAATCGTGTTGGTGCACACGAAACCGAAACTAAAACTTACGTGACAGTTTCACGAATCCCCGTGAGATCGGGCTCATTTAACAGTACAATTACCTGCATGTCACGGTACTGTATACATTAATGTACTTATGTACTCACTGCTTTGTTTTGTCCACGGCGTCCCGACCGTTTAACTGCGTATTTTGGGGAGTGTCCTTTTATTGTGGTCAGTCTGAGACACACCTGTGCAATAATCAACTGTCCAATCAGCATCTTGATCTGCCACACCTGTGAGGAGGATGGATTATCTCAGCAAAGGAGAAGTTCTCACTCACAGATTTAGACATGATTTATGAACAATATTTGAGAGAAACAGAGTTTTGTGTTCATAGAAAAAGTCTGAGATCTTTGTGTTCAACTCATGAAAAATGGAAGCAAAAACAAAAATGTTGAGTTTATATTTTTGTTCAGAGAACATCAACTCTGATGGAAATCAGCATCAGTTTGCTGCTGTGTAGAAATCAGCTGATCACAAGAGTCCATCTAAAAGGACAGAAACAGACTGAAAACTCTGATAAATAGTCAAACAGACCAGAAAGAAATCCAAGATAACAGCTTCTATTACTGTAAGGTCTGAACTCTAAACAGGCTCAGTATAAAACTATAAAACCTGATATGAGTTCTGATTCTTTATGAGATGGAAAATCATTAACCTGAAGGACATTATTATGGCAGGTCCTGTTCAAAAAACAAAATGACGACAAAACTGATAAGAAATAAGGACGAAATGTTATTGAGAATCCAAATAACTGATCTGAAATAAGAGAAAAGAAAGACAGAAGTCAAACTGGTGAAGATACTGTGGAAGTAAATGAATGTTACACATGATACTGAAGCTGCACACATTTCCAGTAATACTGATCTTATTGTTCATCTTTAAGTGTCCAGTTGTTTCTTCTGTTAAATGAATGTGTTGTTTAGATTCTTTCTTCTGGCTGTCAGAAAGTTTGATGCTTTCAGCTGTTAAACAGTCACAAGTAGAACATTAACAGAGAAACATCATTCAGAGCTCTCAGTAGACGAAGTCTCAGATTGTTCAGAAGCTACAAGTCAGTGGGAACAACTTCAGAGATTTCTGTTTTTAAACTTTAGATTTTTAGAGTCTTTTAAGTACAACAACAATAGTTCTAACAAAATACAAAGAGGTTAGATATGCGTATCGTCTGAGACAAATATAAATTCCATAGTTGGGGGGTCTCTCTGTAACCACCATCTGGTTCTGGCTGTTTGGATGCAGGTCTAATATATGGACACAGCCAGAATCCTGGCATTGATCCACACTCCATCCACCACGCTAACTGAGTCTCAATCATTTCTACTTTGGTGTTCTAAAAATGTTTATCAATGACTCCAACAGAAGTCCCTCCAGGTCAGAGAGTTAGTAGAGGAGCTCTGAGACTTCCAGAACTTCAACCAAGTCTCCTCAGGAACTTCCACCCTCATATTATTCTCCCAGCATTTTCTGACAGAATCAGTCCAATCTTCTTTCACTGATAAGATGGCATTGTATAATTTACCCATAATCCCTTTAGTGTTCTCCTCCTTGTAGGCGTCTATGAAAATCTGAGTCAGTTGTGAGCAAAAGGTTTAGATTGTGGATCTCTGATCTCATTACAAAGAAATGTTGGTCTTGTAAGAATCTATAGAAGTCCTGATTGTTGAGTTTGTGTTCTTGGATCAGACCAGAGAAGCTCTCAGTTTCTCCATTTGAGATAATTCTACTAAATGCAGTGATAGGATGGTGGACCCATTTTTTGAATCTCTGATCAAACAGTGTTGGGGTGAAGTGTGGATCATAAGACGGTCAGCTCATCATTTTCACCTCTCTGTAGAGTTTAAACCTTGTAATTGCCTCTATTATATATACACTGACATTCAGTCATCAGTTTTTATTCAGTCTGTGTTTCTCTACATTTAGGGCACATGAGACTCAGACTCTGAGAATAAAAGTTACAGTTTGATGTTTTATCTGTAGGAAACAGGAGAAATGAAATATTTAAAATTTCCCCCCAAAGCCTCTCTGGCAGTTTCCTGTTTGAACTTAATCCAACCATCCATCCATCCATTCTCTATACACCGCTTTATCCTCACTAGGGTCATGAGGGGTGCTGGAGTCTATCCCAGCTGACTCGGGTGAAGGCAGGGGACACCCTGGACAGGTCACCAGTCTGTCACAGGGCTTCATCAAGGTTTTGTAGTATATATTTTCTTAACTACTAAAAAATAGATGTTAGCTGAATTAAGAATTAAACATTTAGCTAAAAATGTCTAAAAATGATATAATTGTAAGTTGTATACTTCCCTAAATAATTCATTTCTGATGAGCTAAAAGAAAAGAATTCTAAAGTTATGGATAAACTGTGAGGTAAAAGTAGTGAGTGGTTAGCTGGAATAATAAATGGTGAGCTAATAAAAAGCTAACATGTAGGATTAAATAAAGACTTAGCAATAAAACAGGAAAAGGTTCATAATTCATTACATTGTTGCTAAAAGTAGCTGAATAATCTGTTGGCTGCTTACTAAGCTAAATATTTCATTCTGTTGTGAGTTAAAGTAATAAATAGCTGAAGCAAAAGACAACATGATAGTTTAACAATAAATAACTTAAAATACATGTAAAGAACCTGAACCCTCAGACACAAAGTAAGAAAGTGTTTGTGCTGTAAAGTGACCTGATGGAAGATGAAGGTTTTAGGATGAAGGAAGATGCTCTGCTGAAACAGTCACACAGTGGTCAGAATGCAGAACTCTTTCAGACTGAGATGGATCCTGGTCTGGGTTTTAGAAGCAGAACTTCTGATGGTGTTTCTGTGGTAAAACAGCTGAAAACCTGGCACTCGTGTGTTAAAGAATGTTCTCCAGATGTGTAGCTGATGTTGTGGTTGGTCTTCATTGATTCCTTCTCCAGATGATCCAGATGTTTAAATGAAAGCTGAACGCTGTGTGTCTGAGGCTGCTGCTCTGTCACAGTTTCTCCATGATTTGTTCTCTGAGTTAAAGTGAAGTGAGCCGAGCTGAGCTGCCAAAGTGAGTAAAGCAGTGAAGAACAGAAGCAGCTGTCTGTAATGGAAGGCTGTTACTGTGAAGCTGCTGCACAAAGTGTTGAGTTTGTATGAACAGCAAACTGCAGGCAGATGAATGAGAGTTTAATCAGACAGCTGATGGGAAAAGAAGTGAGTGGAGTTGATAATAAAAGGAAGCAGCTTTTTATTAGCGGCTGAACTCAGACAGAACAGTAGCCTCACTTTTACTGTTCTCTTCTGCTCTGTGGAGTCACATGTGGATGTTTTTCTCCAGATGATGTGAGATGTGATGAATAAATGTGTTGACAGAGTGATGAAGAGGAGGGGAGTTTGTGTGGAGGAGCAGCCGTCCTGCTGTGCTCGGTGTCAGGACGTCCTGAAGGATCCAGTCTCTAGCAGCTGTGGACACTGGTTCTGCAGACAGTGCATCAGCTCATACTGGGACCAGTCTGCTCCATCAGGACACTCCTCCTGTCCCCAGTGTGGAGAAAGATCCAGAAGCAGCAGCTGTGGACAAAGTAAGACTGAACATCTGCTGGTGGACTGATGTGTGGAAACTGAGCTTGTTGTTGTGTTGTCCAGACATGAAAGATGTTTGTGTTTGCTGAGTCTGATTGTTTGTCTGGTCTGTGAGCAGGTGTTGGTCTGCAGGAGGTTCTGCAGGAACATAAGATGAGTCTGAGGAGGAGATGTGAACATGTGACTGAAGGAAGTGATGAAGCAGGAGGTGGAACCCTCCTCAACAGGATCTACACTGAGCTCTACATCACAGAGGGACACAGTGGAGAGGCTGATGTCCAACATGAGGTGGAGCAGCTGGAGACAGCTTCCAAGAAGAGCCTCCATGACACTCCCATCAGGTGCCAGGACATCTTTAAAGCCTTACCTGAGCAGCAGAGAGCCATCAGAGTGGTCCTGACCAACGGCGTGGCCGGCGTGGGAAAAACCTTCTCAGTGCTGAAGTTCACTCTGGACTGGGCAGAGGGCGGAGAAAACCAAGACGTCAGTGTGGTGGTGGTGCTTCCGTTCAGGGAGCTGAACTTGATCAGAGATGAGCAGCACAGTCTTCTCACGCTGCTCCATGTTTTCCATCCAACGTTACAGAAGGTGACGGCAGAGCAGCTGGCTGTCTGTAAACTTTTGTTCATCTTTGACGGTCTGGATGAAAGCAGACTTTCACTGGATTTCACCAACAGGAAGGTTGTGTCTGACGTCAGCCAGAAGTCATCGCTGGACGTTCTGCTGGTCAACCTCATGGAGGGGAATCTGCTTCCCTCGGCTCTGGTCTGGATCACTTCCCGCCCTGCGGCAGCCAATCAGATCCCTCCTAAACATGTGGACAGGTTCACAGAAGTACGAGGCTTCACCGACGTCCAGAAGGAGGAGTACTTCAGGAGGAGGATCAGTGATGAAGAGCGCTCCAGCACAATCATCTCCCACATGAAGACATCCAGGAACCTCCACATCATGTGTCGACTCCCAGTGTTCTGCTGGATCACTGCTGCAGTTCTGGAGCACATGTTGAGCACAGAGCAGAGAGGAGAGCTGCCCCAGAGCATGACTGAGATGTTCTCACACTTCCTGCTGGTTCAGACACAGAGGAAGAAGAAGAAGTACCATGAGGGACCTGAGACGAGTCCACAGGAGCTGACGGAGGCTGACAGGGAAGTTCTTCTGAAGCTGGGGAGGCTGGCCTTTGAACATCTGGAGAAAGGAAACATCATGTTCTACCAAGAAGACCTGGAGCAGTGTGGTCTGGATGTGACAGAGGCCTCGGTGTTGTCAGGAGTTTGTACCCAGATCTTCAGAAGAGAGTGTGTGATGTTCCAGAAACCAGTCTACTGCTTTGTTCATCTGAGCGTTCAGGAGTTTCTGGCTGCAGTCTACATGTTCCACTGTTACACCAACAGGAACACTGAGGTGTTGGAGAAGTTCCTGAGAGACTGGAAAGTCAAGAAAAGACACACTCTGAGTATGTTCCTGAACAGTGTCATGAAGAATTCCCTCCTCAGTAGAAATGGTCACCTGGACCTGTTTGTTCGCTTCCTTCATGGCCTCTGTCTGGAGTCCAACCAGAGACTCTTAGGAGGTCTGCTGGGTCAGACGGAGAACCATCCAAAAACAATCCAGACAGTCATCAAGAACCTGAAGAAGATGAAGAACAGTGATGGAATGTCTCCAGACAGAAGCATCAACATCTTCCACTGTCTGATGGAGATGAAGGATCTCTCAGTACATCAGGAGATCCAAGAGTTCCTGCAGTCAGAGAACAGATCAGAGAAGTTCCTCTCTGATATCCAGTGCTCAGCTCTGGCCTACATGCTGCAGATGTCAGAGGAGGTTCTGGATGAGTTGGACCTGGACAAGTACAGAGCATCAAAGGAGGGAAAACTGAGACTGATTCCAGCTGTGAGGAACTGCAGAAAGGCTCGGTGAGTCCAGATGTGATGAACATGATCAGTCAGAGTAGATCAGTAGTTCAGTTCTTCAGATGTTCTCACGAGAACATCTCATTCTTCTTAATGTTCCTCTTGTTTATTTCAAACATCATGTCAGCTGTGTTTATATGGAATAAATTTCCTATCATAATTCAAGAGCATTTTAAATTGATTTGAGGGCAGCATTTATCGATTTCATTCTCAGATTTCGTGATATTGTCTCTCAGAACTCTGCTCTTGCACTCAAATTTGCTCTGCGCGTGCTCAAACTGTGTCCTCGCACTCGGTTACGATGCTGCTCGCGCAGATTTCTTTCACTCAAACTCAAACTCTTCCTCTTGCTCTCATGGAACTTCTGCTCACGGATCTCTGCTCTGCTCTCAGATTTTTTGTGTATCAACGCTGTCAACCAATAGAAGGCCGGCGAGCTTTGACCAATCAGATTATCCCTGTTTGTATACAGGTGCATTCACTGTTTTTCTGAGGAGCGTCACAGGATGGTGACATTGTTTTCTCCACCAGCACACCTCAAAGAGCAGTGTTCGATGCCGCTATTATTATACAATATAGCCATTTTAATGAGAAGCTCGGACGCTGTTGTATGTATTGAATTATATTTTATTCCAACAGTGGTCAAAAAATAAAAGAAATCACATTTATTACAGCCCCGGACGTAGGGAGTGGATAAAACCTGGTAAAAGAATGCACGCCCTTATGGGACGCTCCTCGGAAAAACAGCAAATGCACCCGTATACAAACAGGGATAATGTGATTGGTCAAAGCTCGCCGGCCTTCTGTTGGTTGACAGCGCTGATACACAAAAAATCCGAGAGCAGAGCAGATATCCGTGAGCACAAGTTCGTGAGAGCAAGAGGAAGAGTTTGAGTGTCAGCACAGGAAATCTGCATGAGCAGCAGTGGGGTCACTAGGCGTATTTTAGGGGGGCTTCAGCCCCCCTAAAATATTCATAAGCCCCCCTAAATAATTTTATGTTCATTTATTTTTTTTAAAAAGTTTTTTGTTTTTTGTTTTTTACAAAAAAGTGCCAAAAAGTTCCATATAATGTGACCAGAATATGAGTTTAAATACATAATCACATAACCAGTCATTTTAACTTAGATACGATCATAAATCTTAGTTTCTCTTCACTTCATAGTGGAAGGTAGAGAGTCAGAGTCAGTGCGTCGTTATCCAGTCCATTCCACTTGTTCATATGGAGCACGCCCACATCACTGAAATCCAGTCCACGTTTTCCCTCCAACCTAGGCTGCTGGTACCTGCAGCATGTGTTTATAGGGAACGAGCACACAGAACGGAGGAGAGCAGCATTAGGAGAAGAACGTGAACAAGAATGGATATGCGAAATGTTTTCAGGAGAGTAAGTATTCATCACTGCTGATAGTAACAATAAGTTAGCTCCAGCCCCCCAGCTAACAGCAGAAAGTCCCATGTAATTAATGAACCAAATGCTCCGTTTGACAAATAAAAACCTGGCTTGTTCACTCTGTAGGACAGAGCCCCCTGTAAAGGAGGCAGCGTGAGACGCTGCTGTATCTCTGTGCACGTCTTACCTTTGTTGTTTTGTGGTCAAAAGTGACATTTCTGCTCTAAAAGAAGCTGCTACTTAGCTAGCTAGTTAGTCTGAAATGCACTGTGAAGGTTCTGGTTGTTCATAGAGTTGGGTGTGCACTCTTTTTTTTTTTTAACCATATACTATCTTTGGGGTGACTTCCTTCTGGAGCATCAGCTCCAGTATCAGATACACACAGTGAAACAGGAGCTGAGCTCATTCACGTATGATTATGTGAATAATGGTGATGATAATAATAATAATAATAATAATAATAATCACTCCACCACCCCTATTGACCTGTAGGAGTCAGGGCAGAGGAGCAGAGAGAGTGAGAGAGGAGAAATCTACTGGAAAGGTGAGTCTGAAGGATTTTACAGGAGAGAGTCATTTGTGATGCAGACAGTCTTGGATTTTTATGGAACTTGATATGAATATGAAATATGAAACATTTCAGTCCAGGTGCACCATATAAGACTTGTTTAACTTGAGCTTTTATTTATTAAAGTAATGATTGGAAAGTGGAGATAGCCAAGAGAGAGATATAAGCCTAATATACGACATAAATAAATCAATAATTTTGCTAGTTTTGGACCTAATATGACTCTGTTTTCACTGGTTGGACTAAAAAAGACTAAGACCAGGAGCACTGTGGCTCTAGAGGGAACACTCTCCTCTATTATGACTATTAAAATGGCTGGTTTGGAGCCATGCAATAAATGGGAACCCACCCCAGAGATCATCAAGGCTTCAGAAAAGGCCATCAGGGAGTACAACATGGCTCACAAAAATTCATTTTTCCCTGTTCTTTTCCTGTTCCACTTTACAATTGTGCCATTTATTCTGAGTTGACAGTCTTTATTTATTTTTGGGCCTCGTTAATAAGTTATTCATTCATTTAGTCCTGATTTTAGTCCATGTCACCCTGCTCCTGTGAGACAGAGTTTAGTGTCTGATTGTAATTCTGTTCAGTGAATAGATAATTTAGGTTATAAAGATGTTTTGTTTTTGCTTAAGCACTTTTTATTGTTTAGTTGCTGATGTGGTCAAATTGAAGCTGTTGTTCATTAGAATCCTCCAAGACAAATGTTAAAGTGGTTGCTGGAGTTATTTCAATCATGCAGATATTTATGGAAAATGCTGAAATGTGTTGTGCTCATCCAGCCACAGAACTTTCATCCATATTTTACATGAAGAACCATTTTCAATACTGCCTGCCGTTGCAAATTTTTTTTTGCATTTTTTTTTTTACCTCAATGTTGTTTTTTTATTATCCCTTTATAATAAGATTTTAACAAAATGCTCATAAAATATACCAGAATGCAGGAAATAGGACCAGTAATTTTCAAATGTTCTAGGGAAGGACCCCCAGACCCCCCATCAGCATCCTGCACAAACCAAATCTCACTCTGAGGTCTGGTCACAACTTGGCAGCTCTGAGTTATTGTGTTGTGAGCAAAAGTCATGGCCACTGTGGTGTAAAACATTTACACAGTAAAGTATCTCTGAATAAATCAAAATCTTAATGTGGAAAAGCAATTTCTCAGTTTTTGTTAGCTGTGTTATGCACCCTTGGCTCACAGGGCCACAACAAAGTGGAAGACACAGGAGTTATAAAAAATATAGCATTTTATTTTTACATTAATATATTACTATACACAAAATAAACTATATATCTAGCGGTTCACCGCACAATGGAGAGAGATGGTCTGGGGTGGCATCCTGAGGAGAGGAGAGAGACAAGGATATGAGTCGAGCAGATTTTAAAGGGCGAGGAGGGGCACCGGGCCCAGGTGCCCCTGATTGCCAGGCCCGACCCACCAGTTAACCCCAAGATGGCTGGGGCCATCACACCCCCCCTCTTGAAAAGGGAGTCCCACGGACAACCAAATTAGACCAGAAATAGTAATCTCCCTTTTTTTTATTAAAAAATTTGTCATAACTTCTTTCCCCCCGTAATTTGGAAAATATTACAACCTGATTTGTCCCCCCCCCCCCCGATAAAGTTGGCGTGCAAACACCAGATTTTTTTTTTCAAAAGTTTTCTCTTTTAACAAAAAATATTTAAAAATTTAAGCAGCCCAAAGGAACAAGAATTCCCAATAACACCCCCAAAGTGTCACCGTGAAGTGTAAGCTACAGGATTGTTTTAGTCCTCTCCCCCAACAGTTCCGAACCTGGAAAGGGTAAAGGACATCATTAGCAGGGGACAATTTACATAGGAGCTCGAGAAAGAGCGTCAGCCAATAGATTATCACGACCTTTAATATGCCGGATGTCCAGGCTGAATGCTTGCAGAAACAATGCCCAACGAATAAGGCACTGGTTTGAACTTTTTAATGTGTTCAGAAAAGTCAAAGGATTATGATCTGTGTAGATTATTACTGGACCAATACCACAGGAGACATAAATTTCGAAATGCTGAAGGGCCATAATAAGGGCAAGTGTTTCTTTTTCAATCACGAAATAATTTAGTTGGTAAGAATTAAACTTTTTAGAAAAGTAACAAACTGGCTTGTCAATACCATCTTCCTCCTGGAGTAAGACAGCTCCTGCGCCAACATGACTGGCGTCAACCTGGATTTTAAAAGAGTTATTCATATTTGGAGCCGCCAAAACAGGTGCAGCACACAACAGGGCTTTAACATTGTTAAAGGCGCTTTTACAGGCCATAGACCAATCAAAACGCACGTCACGTCTTAGCAAATTGGTGAGAGGAGCAACTACAGTAAAGAAGTTGGGACAGAAACTGCGGTAGTAGCCTACTAAACCCAAGAATCGCATTAGCTCTTTTTTAGTTGTCGGAGGTGGATATTGAAGAATTGCTTGGACTTTAGCATCAACTGGACGCACTTGCCCCTGGCCAACAACGCGACCGAGATAGGTGACAGTGGCACGGGCGAACTCACACTTCGCCAGATTCACGGTCAAACGGGCAGAGGACAAGCGGTCAAACAATGCACGAATCCGCGCAACATGGGAGTCCCAGGTGTCACTGAATACTACTACGTCATCCAGATAGACGGTGCAGCCATCGAGACCAGCTACCACCATATTCATTAACCTTTGAAAGGTCGAAGGAGCGTTACGGAGACCAAAACTCATAACAGTGTATTCAAATAAGCCAAATGGAGTAACAAAGGCTGAAATCTCCGACAGAGGGACTTGCCAGTAACCTTTAAGGAGATCAAATTTACTGACAAATTTTGCAGACCCAACTTGGTCTATGCAGTCTTCCATTCGAGGCAAAGGGTAAGAATCTGACTTTGTCACTTTATTTACTTTTCTGTAATCAGTGCAAAAATGTGGGGATTTATCCGATTTCTCAACTAACAGACTGGGAGAAGCCCAGCTTGAGAATGAAGGAACTGCAATTTGATTGTCCAACATATACGGAACTTCGGATTTCATAATTTCGAGTTTTTGGGGTGCACATCTGTAGAGTCTTTGTTTAATTGGAGGATTATTGCTGACATCAATGTCGTGCTCAATGAAATGAGTGCGCGACGGAGTGTCGTTAAACAGTTCAGGATACGAACCAATTACACCAGATAACTCCGCGCCCTGGTTTGGAGACAGATGATTGAAAAGAGACTGCAGATTCAACACGGTCTCACGGGGATTCGTGAAACTGTCACGTCAGTTTTTGTTTCGGTTTCGTGCGCACCAACACGATGTAGTCATGTTTTTCGTGCCACTCACCACGAGCGAAACCCACTGTGGTAATCACATCTGAAAGTGGTTTATACCGGCGGATTCATGACGATCTAAGCTGTCCATCGGCGTTTGCGGCCGCCGCTTCGGCCGCCGCACATTCTTTAAATTCCTATGCAAATTCGGCGGATTCATGATGATCTAAGCTGTCCATCAGCGTTTGCGGCCGCCGCCGCGGCCACCATTGCGGCCGCTGGACATCCGGCCACAATAGCGGCCGGATCACATCTGAAAGTGGTTTATACCGGCGGATTCATGATGATTTAAGCTGTCCATCGGCGTTTGCGGCCGCAAACGCCGATGGACAGCTTAAATTGTCATGAATCCGCCGAATTTGCATAGGAATTTAAAGAATGTCCAGCGGCCGAAGCGGCGGCCGAAGCGGCGGCCGCAAACGCCGATGGACAGCTTAGATCGTCATGAATCCGCCGGTATAAACCACTTTCAGATGTGATTACCACAGCGGGTTTCGCTCGTGGTGAGCGGCACGAAAAACATGACGACATCGTGTTGGTGCGCACGAAACCGAAACAAAAACTGACGTGACAGTTTGACGAATCCCCGTGAGACCGGGCTGGCAGATTACCCAGTGTTTCAGAGTTTTTGAGCCTGCCACTCAACATCGGTTCATCAGGCCACATGACATCAGCCTCCCCTCCCCCACAAATAGAAGACTGCAGACCTGAGGACAAGGAGTGGACAGTGAAAGCAACACCAGCGACACTATTCTCCTGGGCCAACCCACCACGAGAATAGTATGGCTTAAGCAGGTTGACATGACACATTCGAGAAGATTTACGACAATTTGGTGTCGAAATTACATAATTTAGTTCAGAATTTTTCTTTTCCACGACATAAGGGCCAGAGAATTTTGCCTGAAAAGGTGAATTAACCAAAGGAGTTAGTGCCAGGACCAAATCCCCGGGACTAAACTCACGACGCTCTGCTTTGAGGTCATAACATTTTTTCATTTTTAACTGAGCACATTCCAGATTTTCCCGTGCTTTTTCTACGGCAGTATACAGACGGTGACGGAACCCGTTGACATAATCAATGATATTTTTCGGCGGGTCAGATTCTACCAAATCATCTTTCAAAACTGCCAAAGGCACAGTGTGGCCAAACACTAGGTCATTAGGGCTAAAACCCGTGCTTTCCTGCACAACTTCTTGAGCTGACAGCAAAAGCCACGGTAATCCCTCTTCCCAGTCCCCACGCATTTCAGTATGGTAAGCTCTGAACAATGATTTTAATGTCTGATGAAACCTTTCAAGCGCGCCTTGGCTTTGCGCATGGTACACAGATGACAAACTGTGTTTCACTTTAAGCTCTTTTAACACTTGTGCAAATACACGAGATGTAAAATTTGAGCCTTGGTCTGTCTGTAAAATACGTGGGATGCCAAAGATGGAAATAAACTGAGTCAGTGCCTTAACCACTGACCGAGCCGTTATAGTGCGCAGTGGTTAAGTGGCAGGATACCTGGTCGTTTGACACATCACAGTGAGCAGATAAGTGCAATTTTGATGCCGGCAATGGACCAACACAGTCTATGATCAGATGTTCAAAGGGCTTGCTTATTGCAGGGATTGGACAAAGAGGTGCAGGCTTAATTAACTGATTAGGTTTTGCAGTTAATTGGCACACATGGCAAGACTTTATGTACTGTGAAACATCACGTTTAAGCCTTGGCCAAAAGAAATGTCGCAGCACTCTGTCATAGGTCTTTTTCACTCCTAAATGACCACTGTCATCATGAGCAATCTTTAACACTTCGTTACGAAATTTGTCTGGAACAACTACTTGGAACGTGGGCTCGCCAATGATGTCACTGTTACACGACACCCACTTTCTCACCAGCAGTTCATTTTGGATGAAGTACCCGTGCGTTACGCTTTGAACATCCTCACCTGGGAAAACATTCTCAAACAAGTCAGAAAGGGAAGGGTCAGCTTTTTGAGCTTGGACCCACTTCTCCACTGAAATTGACGCGGGAAGCTTTGGTGACGGGACAGAATGTTCCTTTGCCTCGTCTGAGCGCACCGCAGCGCGCTGAAGCTGACCACGCGTCATTATGCACACAGGATAAACTTCATCTGACAGCTCCCCATCAAACCGAGGAGGTGCACGCGGATCTATCGTGACCACAGGCAAAGGTGAGACTGGCCAAACCATACTCCCGACCAAATCATTGCCTAGGATCAACGAGACCCCGGGAACTGGCAAAGCAGGCCGCACACCGACGATGACTGGACCGCGCACAAACTCACAATCCAGTATGATGGTGTGTCTGGGCACAGAAACTACCCCAAGCTCCATGCCATGCATCAACACGAAGTCTCCCGTTTCTGTAGCTGCAGAGAAAGGCAACACTGAGGAAACTATGAAACTGAACTGTGTCTCTGAGAAGTTTTATGGGCACGCTCTCCTCGCTACCCTGCACGGACACACGGGCATCATGGATGAACGGAGCAAAACCTTTATCAACAACCTCAATGGATTTATTACTTGAACACGACAGAGCAGGAGTACCAGGTAAAGGTCTACATCTGTTCCTTGTTTTTAGCACAGGGCATTGACTTTTCCAATGGCCAGAAGCTTGACAGTAATTGCACCTACTTGTTTCACTTTTAGATGTATTTAACCTATTTTGAGCAATGTATGGAGGGCGACTTTCATTACTTAAAGGTTTAAAGCGAGGAGGAAAAATATCCCCAAGCGCTCCTTTGTGCATCCAAACAAAGTCATGAGCAAGTTCAGCTGCTTTTAGGACAGTATTTGGTTTTTGCTCAGTTACATAGGTTGCAACACGCTGAGGCAGACACTTTTTAAATTGCTCAAGAACAATTAACTCAGACAAAGCGTCAAAGGTGTCTACGTCCAAAGCAGAACACCAACGACTAAAATGGGACAATAAATCCCGAGCAAACTCAACGTGTGTTTGACGTTCGTTTTTCACCCAATTTCTGAACTTTTGACGATACGCCTCTGGGACGAGTTCATAGGCTTTCAACACTGCGGCCTTCACCTTTGAATAATCCTGGCAATCTACTGCACTGAGAGCGGAATAGGCCTCTTGAGCGCGGCCTGTCAGGACGGACTGCAACAAGAGGGCCCTGTCAGTGCCAGGCCAATCTTTTGCGTCTGCAATGCGTTCAAATAGGACGAAAAAAGTATCCGGATGTTTTTCGTTAAAGTTTGGCATCAAATGCAAACACAAACTCATATCTAAAAGACTACTAGAACAAGTGGAAAATGACTGATCACCCAAAGACGCATCATTTTGAATTTTCCCATCATGAATCAAATTTAATTTCTTTTGTTGTAACTCCAATTTCATTTTTTCAGTTTCTTGTTCAACACGTTCCAATTGTTTTTCTTTTTCTGCTTCAGCTTTTATTCTCATCTGTTCTTGCTCAAATTGTAAATTCATTAATTCTTTACGCTGCTCAAACGTCAACCCCTCAAAGGGTGGAGGAGTCAGCTCGGGTTTTGAATTTACGGGAAAACCCGACTGAAGCTCTCCCTCTCCCAGGAAACCTTTTCCAGTCAGTGCGGTGATAATAGAATTTAAAATTTCCAATTTAGAACCTTTACCAGAAACTTTGATGCCATAGTGTGTAGCTATTTGCAACAATAGCTTCTTTTGACAAGATTGCAAAAACTCTATTGAAGGCGCCAAAGAAAAACTCTGAAAATGAAGCCATTATAAGAAAAAAAACTATAAAATTTAAACCAAACAAATACGAACCGAACAGAATTCAAGCACACACCCCACAGAAGGTAAAGTGACGGAGAGCCAACGTGACTCTCAGGAGTCCCCCGCCCTCACCACCTAACCAAGACCTAGCTTACTCGCCTGGTCTTCTTAGCAGTCACATGCCGCGGGTTCTTATGCGCCAGATACCGATGGGCAGAAGGTGAATGAACACCCCCAATCCCATGGCGTGCTCCCAAGCATATAGCTTCAACCACATTCACCACTGCCCTGATCGAACAAAAAATAAAAAAATAAAAAAATAGGTGGATCCCCTTGTGGGAAACAACACTACAGGCTAACGAAGGACCCCTAAAATGCCATAAAGTGGGGCAGTACTTACATTCTCTTCGGATCACAGAAATCAAAAAAGCAAAGGCTTCCAACTCGTGCGTCTCCACAAACAAAAACGCAGCACACACAGCAGGTGCGCACCGGGTTCCAATCGCGCAATCAGTGCACACGGCACAGGCCAAAGAAAAAACAAAAAGCCTGTAACAAAAATTTAGCTAAACTAAACAAATTGAACGCAATTTAACTAACAAAAACACACTGATCGCAAACAAAAAAATTTACAGACAAGCCCCCACTTGTTATGCACCTTTGGCTCACAGGGCCACAACAAAGTGGAAGACACAGGAGTTATAAAAAATATAGCGTTTTATTTTTACATTGATATATTACGATACACAAAATAAACGATATATCTAGCGGTTCACTGCACAACGGAGAGAGATGGTCCAGCGTGGCATCCTGAGGAGAGGAGAGAGACAAGGATATGAGTCGAGCAGATTTTAAAGGGCGAGGAGGAGCACCGGGCCCAGGTGCCCCTGATTGCCAGGCCAGACCCACCAGTTAACCCCAAGATGGCTGGGGCCATCACAGCTGTGAAATTAAATGTTCGCTCACATCCTGTGCATCTCCTGGGGGCGAAGCCACCCCGTCCTTAAAACCTAGTGACGCCTCTGGCGAGCAGCATCGTGACCGAGTGCGAGGACACAGTTTGAGCACGCGCAGAGCAAATTTGAGCGCGAGAGCAGAGTTCTGAGAGACAATATCACGAAATCTGAGAATGAAATGGATAAATGCTGCCCTCAAATCAATTTAAAATGCTCTTGAATTATGATAGGAAATTTATTCCATATGTTTAGTCTCGGATGTTCTTCAGCTGCTTCAAACGCTGTGAAAATGTAGATTTTTTCATTTTCATGAGTTTAAAGCTGATAAATGAATGAAGACAGTTTTTCTGTTTCATTCTAATAATTGTTCCATCAGACAGTTTGTTCTTCTGAGGTTCTTCCTTTGGCTGATGGAGGAAACATGCAGATCTGCTGAAACTCATGAACAACTGTGGAGGTTCTTTATGTGGAAGCATTTTCCAGTTTTCAGTGAAGCAGTAAAGTTAGTTTCACTTGAGGAGGTTCTGAAATCTTTTCTGATCAGACAAACAGCTTTGACCTGATTTCTCTCTTTAGAGTTTAAAATAAGATCTGGATCATTTACAAACAACATTTTTAAGTCTGGAAAAATGAATTTGATGAATTTATTGCTGTCACTGTTAAGAATGGATTTTTATTGAGTTCTTTGTTTTTATTTCATCATTATTCCTGCTTTCTTTGCTGACTCTTTATTTCTTCTTTTTGAGTGTCACGTGTCCGTTGAGTTTTTCTGCCTTTAAAGGACTTAGAAGTTGTTTCTGAAACGTGCTGGATAGAAAAATGAATGTGATGATTTAAAGTGAGTTTCTAAGTTGAGCTGAAGCAGCTGCTGTGGCCACATGTGACAATGATGAGATGATGTTGATGCTGGAACAGTGATTTGGTTTCTCAGGTGGAGAATAATCCTGAGATCAGTGCAGTGATTGAATCTCTTGTCCAAGAGTTTCCATCTAAAGCTTGTTAACATGGACATGAGGCTCCATAAACTACTGATCAGACAAAGACTGATGCTGCAAAGTGTGTTGGACTGAGTCATGGAGCATTTTACTGATTTAGTGTTTGATATCTTTCTTGAAATTTTAACAATATAAAAAGAACTAAAAATATCAATTAAAAAACCCACCCCCATAAAACAAACTGACCAATCCCTACTGCCACTTACAGAAAAGAAAACACTGTTTAAAACAGGAGACATTCAGACCATCAGTAAACAAATCAACCACACTACTGAGCCTTCAGCTGTTGGTTTTAAAGAGGGAAGTCGTGTTCCAGAGTCCAGATGTGACATCTTTCCTGATATCCTGTTCCTCACAGAGAAACTCTGGTGTTTTGTGTGTTGTTGCTGCAGAGAAGAGTCGTATCAGGAAATGCTCAGAGGTGTGAATATATCGGAGCAGAATGCTACAAGTCAGACTGTTTTCAGAGATGTGATGGACACAAAGCTTAGAGTTGTGTTTTTGATGCTACAAACTCTGATAACACATTTGTGAGACAATATGGTAGAAATAATTCAACTTTACTGGTTTGTTCTTTGTGTTTGTGCTCAACAAGTTTGTCAGAATCTCATTAAAGAACGTTGAGGACTAAAGTTGACTCAGTGGTCTGTCATCACATCAGAATATTTCCTGATGTTCATATTCATGGTGTTCAGGTGTGATCAGTTTGGTTTGTGTAGCGTTTGACAGCAGACTGTAAATGTTGAGTGATGGAGGTGAAGCTGACAGCAGCAGGTCCACAGCAGAGACATCATCATCTTTCTACTGGAACTGTTGACTGAACTCAACTCAGTCACAACATCCTGAGTCCAGTAAAAACAGGACAGAAAATGTTCTCAGCAGGAAATATCAAGTGTCCTCTGTCATAACAACATGTTTTATCATTTATGTCTCATTACAGACTTTCTGGCTGTAGACTCTCAGAGAGTCACTATGAAGTCGTGGCCTCAGCTCTGAAGTCCAACCCCTCCCATCTGATAGAAATGGACTTAAGTAGAAACTACCTGCAGGATTCATCAGTGAAACATCTTTGTGATGGACTGCAGAGCCCAAACTGTAAACTGAAGACTCTCAGGTCAGTTCACTGACTGTTGGTGGAATTTATTCAGTTCAGATTCTTAACTGTAGTTTTAAGTTTTGGTTTATAAATGTTCAGGATTTTTCTGCAACAGTCTGAAGACATTTTATTTTCTGGAGCCGTCTGTGAATGAATCCCCTGATGAGCTGACTGCAGAGTTCCAGATGGAGGACAGAATCCACAGTCTTGCTGTGTGTCTGAATGTAAAGCTGATGTGAAAGTGATGTGAGGCTTCAGCAGTGTGACTTCCACACATCCAGTCAGTATGTTTGTGTTTCCACAGTGTTTGTGCTGAGCTGCAGTGGAGCCTCAGGAAGTCAAAGAGGAGTTCAGTTGTCAACAGTGTGGAAGTTGATTAGCCACATCTAATTGCCGACCCCTGCATTACATTATAAATATGGGACGATGTAATGCAAAATATAGCGTTGGATTCGCAACGCTTTTACATAAAAAATATAATATACCCATTCATTTGAAAGACGTTCTGAGTGGCACGAAAAGTCCTCCGCTTGAAATACATTGGTGTGAATTTCATTGTGAGCAACACGAAAAACATGAGAAAATCGTGTTGGTGCGCACGAAACCATAGATTAATTTACGTGACAGTTTCATGAATCCTTGTGAGACCGGGTTGTTCCACAGTGTTTGTGCTGAGCTGCAGTGGAGCCTCAGGAAGTCAAAGAGGAGTTTCGTTTTCAACAGTGTGGAAGCTGATTAGTGTGAGTCAGAAGCTGAAGCTTGATGTTAGTGTGAGCTGAGCTGATGAAGTGATTCCTTCCAGTGGAGTTGTGTTAGGAAGAGAGCAGTGGACAGTCAGTGTGGACAGCAGGAATCAGAATCCCTCTGTAATGTACAGATGACATGTGACTGTTGTTGAAGACACACTGGAAGATGTGAAGGAGACAAAGCTAGCAAGCTGATTTCCACAGAAGAAGAAGAAGAAAGTGATGGAATAAATGAAAGAATGAAGAGATTTGATGTTGATCCTTTGATGAGAGAGTGGACTGAGGTCAGCAGATGTTACTGATGTATGGACATGAATAGGTGGATGAATGTTGTGCTGACATGTGGATGATGTGTGTAGAAGGCTGACATGATGATGATCCACAATAAGAGGAGGACAAAGTTACTGTGCTGCTTTTAGAGAAAAGCTGATTGATGAGGACAAAGTAATGTTGATCTGCATATTCAGAACCTGAACACATCTGATGGATCATCAATGATTTTATGCAGATCTTTTATTCTTTATTCAGATTGGAGTGGTGCATTTTGTCAGAGGTCAGCTGTGATTCTCTGGTCTCAGCTCTGAAGTCCAACCCCTCACATCTGGAACATCTGGATCTGAGCTGGAACAACCTGATGGATTCAGGAGTGAAACATCTGAAAGATCTTCTGGAGAGTCCAGACTGCATCCTAAAGGATCTGAGGTCAGACATTATGTTTTAATGTCTGCTCATCATCCGACCAGTTTCTCTTTTTAAATGTAGTAGGGACTCATAAAGTCAAGACTCAGTCCAGAGTCAAAGCTAAAGTGTCCTTAAAGTTCTCTGTGCTGAGCTGATAGAAGTCAGTGAGTAGAAGAACTCTCCTCACCTGTCAGCACCTGTTGTGTGTCACATCACTGCAACACTTTAACTGGAAGCTCACCAGTGGCACAAACTCTCTCCTTCATCCTTTCCAGCATTTGGAGCTGTGAGATGATTGAAGTAAAGACAGTGGCTTTATCTGCTCAACTTCTACTCCAGGATTGAGTCAATCAGAATGAACATGCTCCCAAGAATGCTTTACCTGTTTCAGTGTCTACCAGTCCAAATACCACACAATCAATTTGAAGAATGGGACAGGGTAATTTCAAGGTATCTATGGCAGCGTACAAGAGGCAGGATAAAATCTAAAACTGTGCAATTAAGAAAAGAAAGGGGTGGAATGGGCCTTCCCAGCCTACAAGAATATTTCTACTCAGCCCAGCAGAGATGGTTAATTTGTTTGTATTCACCAACATACACGGCAGGATGGAAGGACTTAGAAGGTCCAATAGTAAAAGGAATCCCAGTAATGGCCCTATTAGCAGACAGCAAACTACAGAAAGAATTGATGGTTTCAGAGGAACCCTGTCAGACATTGTTTTGAAATCCTGGCAGGAAATTGTGAAAATCTGCAATTTGGGAGACTTGCCCAAAATGTGGAGGTGGTGTGCGTACAACTCGGAGTTTACACCTAATAAGTACGACAGCAGATTTAGGAATTGGACCTTAAAGTTGGAGCAGACTATTGTTTCCTTTATCCATGATGATGGTACATTCCAAAGCTTTGAAGCACTACGGAATAAACACGGATTACAGTCAGACGACTTTTCCAGGTACTTGCAGGTCAGACATGACTTTAAGCAGAACTTAAAAGTGGTACCTGGAAGAGGAGCTACAGGGTTCCTACAGGTGTTTGTATCTTTACTCATATCTGGATCATGCAACAAAATTGTATCTAAGCTCTATCATGGCATTTTACAGTTGAAAAAGACAAGACAGAATAGATGAAGAGGAAATGGAAAGAGAAGGAAATGTTTCAATATCTAGTGAGAGCTGGGAGAGAACATGTCGGCTACAGCGGGTCTCAGCAGGTTCAAATACATGGCGAGAGTTCAGCTGGAAAAACATGAGATTTTTTTGTTCCACCTGTTCAGAAGCGACGTCTGGGTCGGGGTGCTACCTGTTGGAGACTCTGTGGAGCTAATGAAGCCAACCACTTTGATGTGTTCTGACTGCCAGATTATTAGACCTTACTGGGAACGGGTCCATGAACACATAATTAATCTATTTGGGAGAATATTCCTTTTCAATGTGAAGTCATGTATTTGGGTGACATTCTGTTTGACAACTGTGATGTTAATGACAAGAAATGACTTTGTATATTATTGGTAAGGACTCTGAAAACCATTACGAGAAAGTGGTTAAAAGTGGAACCACCCACTACTGAGGAATAGACTGACATTGTACACGAGGTTTACATGATGGAAAAGTTGACATTTTCCCTGAAAGTGCAAAAAGAGAAGTTCTCTAAGATGGACTGAGTCTGTAAAAGCCATGAGGCATGATTTTACTTGAATCTACTCACAACGAGATACAATCAGTTTTCTTTGTCTAAAATCTTTTTATTTAATTTTTTCTCTCTCAAATGTTGTGAAGATGACTACAAATGTCTGGCTCCCCCGTTCTGTTGTTGTTCTGCATCAAAAAGAGTGATGTAAAGAATGAAAATATTGGAAAGACAACATTGTCTTTTTTGCTGTAAATACGACATGTTTGGAATCGTCATAATTTGTCTTTTCAATTCAAATGGAAAGAGAATTTCAAAAAAGAAATCCAGATTTCTGTAGCTCTGAAGGCATAATGAAACTCTGAATGATTTTAATCAGGAACTTTGTCTCCTCAACTCACATCTTTTATTCTTTATTCAGATTGAGGAACTGCAGTTTGTCAGAGATCAGCTGTGATTCTCTGGTCTCAGCTCTGAAGTCCAACCCCTCACATCTGGAACATCTGGACCTGAGTGAGAACATCCTGAAGGATTCAGGAGTGAAACATCTGAGTGGTTTTCTGGAGAGTCCAGACTGCATCCTGAAGACTCTGAGGTCAGACATCATGTTTTCAGTGATTCAAAGTTCTCATCTTTGGATGTTAATTTTTTCCCATCAGTTTTTATGACTGCTGTGAATCATCCAAAGAATTTCTCTTTTTTCCCCGAATTCTACTTTTTTTATTCCCTCCAGAAACATCCATAACACAGGAGAGCAGAGATACATAAATACATTGAACACAAAATAAAAATGATAATAATGTAGAATTTTATGAACAATTTATAAGTAAATTTAAATATAAGAGTACATGACAAGTTAGGAGAGAACTTAAAAAATGAAAGAAACAAAAAATCAATATTATAAATAATATATCAAGCATGTCTGGAAGGAAACAATTCTCTCCCTGCCTAAATTCCCATCTCCGTCCCACCGGTAGAACATCCTGCACTGTCAGCTCGGTTTTGGTTCATGTATATGTCAAGTATCATTGAAGTTTGATTCCCTGGTGTTTCTGTACAGGTGTCTATATTCCCATTTATTTTGTATCTGAGTCTCTCATAAGAGACTCAGATACAAATAAATGAAAAACTTCACTGCTCAGTAACTGTTTTCCATGTAACTTAATTAACCATAGTCTGTCTGTCATGCCTAAAGAGTAACTTCCACTCAAATGAAAAGATTTGGAATCAAATTATACATGTTTAAACTGCTGGTTCCTGGGTCTAAGTTAGTGTGAGGCTTTTTAAAAGCCAAACCTATTCATAGATGTTTGCTAGGAACTGTTCAAGTTTTCTCAGGACTGGTCCTGAGAAAATCTTTTTATTTCATTTTTTCTCTCTCAAATGTTGTGAAGATGATTACAAATGTCTGGCTCCCCCGTTCTGTTGTTGTTCTGCATCAAAAAGAGTGATGTAAAGAATGAAAATATTGGAAAGACAACATTGTCTTTATTGCTGTAAATACGACATGTTTGGAATCGTAGTAATTTGCCTTTTTGATTCAAAGAAAAAGAGAATTTCAAAAAAGAAATCCAGATTTCTTTAGCTCTAAAGGCATAATCAAACTCTGAATGATTTCAATCAGGAACTTTGTCTCCTCAACTCACATCTTTTATTCTTTATTCAGATTGAGGAACTGCAGTTTGTCAGAGATCAGCTGTGATTCTCTGGTCTCAGTTCTGAAGTCCAACCCCTCACATCTGGAACATCTGGACCTGAGCTTCAACGACCTGAAGGATTCAGGAGTGAAACATCTGAGTGGTTTTCTGGAGAGTCCAGACTGCATCCTGAAGACTCTGAGGTCAGTTCACTGACTGTCTGTTACTGTTGTAGATCTGATGTGTTTAATGACAACTGAAGCTCATTTCTGTTCAACAGAACTTCCATCCATGAAGCTGTAAATCTGCTCTGGTTCACATTTTCTGCTTTTGTCATAAATTGAGGTTGTTGTCACAAAAGTGGAGTGTTTGTAGCAGAAAGTGTATAAAATGTTGAGTGTTAGTTGTTAAAGTAAATGAATGTTTGTAGTTTGAGCTGAAGAGTCACATCTGGATCCAGAAGATCCTCTGAACTCAGATCAGTTTGAAGAGACAAAGTTTAGTGAGTGAAGTCTAAATATTTCTTTGGTTTGTGTTGAGTTTTATTTGACTGATCCTGATCCTGTTGATGATGCAGCATGTTACTGATGTGTGGACATGAATAGGTGGATGAATGTTGTGCTGACATGTGGATGATGTGTGTAGAAGGCTGACATGATGATGATCCACAATAACAGAAGGACAAAGTCACTGTGCTGCTTTTAGAGAAAAGCTGATTGATGAGGACAAAGTAATGTTGATCTGCACATTCAGAACCTGAACACATCTGATGGATCATCAATGATTTTATACACATCTTTGATCCTTTATTCAGATTGGAGCGCTGCAGTTTGTCAGAGATCGACTGTGATTCTCTGGTCTCAGCTCTGAAGTCCAACCCCTCACATCTGGAACATCTGGACCTGAGCTGGAACGACCTGAAGGATTCAGGAGTGAAACATCTGAAGGATCTTCTGGAGAGTCCAGACTGCATCCTGAAGACTCTGAGGTCAGACATCATGTTTTCAGTGATTCAAAGTTCCCATCTTTGGATGTTACTTTTTTCCCATCAGTTTTAATGACTGCTGTGAATCATCCGAACAGTTTCTCTTTCTTCCCCGAATTCTACGTTTTGTTATTCCCTCCAGAAACATCCATTACACAGGAGAGCAGAGATACATAAATACATTGAACACAAAATAAAAATGATAATAATGTAGAATTTTATGAACAATTTAGAAGTAAATTTAAATATAAGAGTACATGACAAGTTAGGAGAGAACTTAAAAAATGAAAGAAACAAAAAAATCAATATTATAAATAATATATCAAGCATGTCTGGAAGGAAACAATTCTCTCCCTGCCTAAATTCCCATCTCCGTCCCACCAGTAGAACATCCTGCATGGTCAGCTAGGTTTTGGTTCATGTATATGTCAAGTATCATTGAAGTTTGATTCCCTGGTGTTTCTGCACAGGTGTCTATATTCCCATTTATTTTGTATATGAGTCTCTCATAAGAGGCAGTTTCTACCAAGACAGTGATCCATTCAGAATAAACAGGGCTGCAGTCCACCCTCCAATGCCTCAGTATGACCCTCTGAGCTGTACTAAGGTCAACCTTTATCCTCTGAGCTTTCTTCCTGTCCATCCTTTGGTTTCCTTTCAGGCTGTTCAGGAGGTAAAGAGCAGGAGTAAAATCAGCCCCTGTACCCACACTGCTACTGATCTTCACCATGACCCTCTGCCAGTAGGTAGCTAGGCTCAGACAGCCATAGAACATGTGAACAAGATCTCCTCTGTCTGTATGGCATCACCAGCAGAGGTCCGACCGTCCCATTCCTGTCCTTTACATTCTCACCAGTGTCCAGTACAATCTGTCAAATATTTTAAATGGAATTAGTTTAGAGCTGGCATCTGTCATTGGTTTCAGCAAATGTTTCAGTGAGTTATTCCACTCTTCATCCTCGTATGTTCTCTTTAAATCCCTTTCCCATACAGCTTTTAGACCTCTGGTAGCACCACAACATTGATCAATAGCAAATGTGTAAATTTGTCTTTCCAGGTGTGGACGACTTCTCAACAATTTCAATTGAGAGCATGAAGAGCATTGTCTAGAGAACCTATTGCCTGTGGAGGTTTTCTTAGATAGACAGTCTCTAAGCTGCAGGAATCTCCAGAAGTCTCTCCTCTGATATTGTAGAGCTCTCTCAGTTCATCCAATGTTCTCAGGGTGTTGTTCTGGGAGAGACATCCAAGAAACTGGATCCCCCCAGCATGCCAGTCTTTCCAAAAGAACACCTTTGCTCCTATTTTTAAACTTGGATTATTCCATATTGAAGCTGATTGAATCAGGAAGGGAGATGAGCCTTTCTTCTTATGTTTGGAATCGTAGTAATTTGCCTTTTCAATTCAAATGAAAAGAGAATTTCAAAAAAAGAAATCCAGATTTCTGTAGCTCTGAAGGCATAATGAAACTCTGAATGATTTCAATCAGGAACTTTGTCTCCTCAACTCACATCTTTTATTCTTTATTCAGATTGGAGGGCTGCGGTTTGTCAGAGGTCAGCTGTGATTCTCTGGTCTCAGCTCTGAAGGCCAACCCCTCACATCTGGAACATCTGGACCTGAGCGGGAACAACCTGAAGGATTCAGGAGTGAAACATCTGAGTGGTTTTCTGGAGAGTCCAGACTGCATCCTGAAGACTCTGAAGTCAGTTCACTGACTGTCTGTTTCTGTTGTAGATCTGATGTGTTTAATGACAACTGAAGCTCATTTCTGTTCAACAGAACTTCCATCCATGAAGCTGTAAATCTGCTCTGGTTCACATTTTCTGCTTTTGTCATTAATTGAGGTTGTTGTCACAAAAGTGGAGTGTTTGTAGCAGAAAGTGTATAAAATGTTGAGTGTTAGTTGTTAAAGTAAATGAATGTTTGTAGTTTGAGCTGAAGAGTCACATCTGGATCCAGAAGATCCTCTGAACTCAGATCAGTTTGAAGAGACAAAGTTTAGTGAGTGAAGTCTAAATATTTCTTTGGTTTGTGTTGAGTTTTATTTGACTGATCCTGATCCTATTGATGATGCAGCATGTTACTGATGTGTGGACATGAATAGGTGGATGAATGTTGTGCTGACATGTGGATGATGTTTGTAGAAGGCTGACATGATGATGATCCACAATAAGAGAAGGACAAAGTCACTGTGCTGCTTTTAGAGAAAAGCTGATTGATGAGGACAAAGTAATGTTGATCTGCACATTCAGAACCTGAACACATCTGATGGATCATCAGTGATTTTATACACAGCTTTGATTCTTTATTCAGATTGGAGCGCTGCAGGTTGTCAGAAATCAGCTGTGATTCTCTGGTCTCAGCTCTGAAGTCCAACCCCTCACATCTGGAACATTTGGACCTGAGTTACAACTACCTGGAGGATTCAGGAGTGAAACATCTGAAGGATCTTCTGGAGAGTCCAGACTGCATCCTGAAGACTCTGAGGTCAGACATCATGTCTAAATTCTGCTACATGAGGCTATTTTCAGCTACAGATAATAAAACTGACTGTTAAAGCATCACCTCCATTCAGATGAAGCGTGTTGGTTCTCTCTTACCATTTTTCTCATAAAATTCACAGATGTTAAGCTGGTTGAGGAAGGTTGCTTGGAATAGATTTCAAAAAGGACAAAGACTGGCTCCAGATGGTTAGTTAATGGATGATGCAGGCTGACTTTAAACATCACAGGTGATGGAGCTTGGTGGGCTATTGGAAGCATAAGGCTGGTGATGGCTGACAGACTGGAGCCACGATGGTGAAATGAGACTGTTGGGAAGAGCTGTGAGTCTGTACTGCAGGATGAGTGCGAGGTGCTTGATGATAATTGGGCTGAACTGGTGCCTCTCCGGCCGGCATGGGCAGCTACTACTGTAGCCAATAAGGTTGTGAAAGTAGTACAGTGGTCACTTGCCATATGGCGGTCGCTTTTCATGGCTTCACTGTTTGGCACATTTTTTGCTACATCGTGGAATTTTGCAGTATAGATATTTTCTTGTTTTTGTGGCAAGCTGCATTAAGGAATGACACCAATGAACAGAGATCTTCTTTTTATGCACTATGCAACTGTCAGGTGCTTTTATTTTGACACTGAGACCCTGACATGACTGAAAATGTGGCAGAAAGTCATCAAAGACACTTTACACTCATGGTCCTGTCAACATAACACTTAACCAAACTAACTAGGCTGACTAAACCACAAAAACACAATAAAACTCAAAGACTAACACTAACATAAACCACAATAATGACATTTAAGCCCCCATCACCCTCAACTCCCATGGTGCATTGCAGCACAGTTCAGTCATAGCCACCAACGCTGCGATCGCTACATTATCTTAATTATTTTTGTGATAAAATGAGCATTTTCTAGCCTAAAAAATCGAAAACAATATAAAATATATAAAAATAATAATTTGAAATAAGAAATAAAACATTAAAAGAATATTTAATCGAAATAAAAGGCATAGTGTACAGCGCTGGCTGCTGATTGGCTCAGCGACCGTAGCATCAGTTTCCTCTGTCCTGTGTATAGCACATAGACTGTATAATTAGTATGCTTTTATTTATTATAATTCATTATGCAGTCTGTGGTATAGCAGCATTCAGCATCTCACCTTGTCCGTTTCACACAGATGTCTGATTGCTGCATAGTGTTGCTCTGCTGTGATGTGTGGAGAGGATTTAAAAAGCCTAAAAATGTATATCAACAAGAAAAGCACTCAGAGAGCGCAGTACTCCACCAAGACTGTTCATTCCCTGACCTTGTGCTGAACACAGGTGTGTGTTCTGCATGTGTACGTTATGGACAGATACTGAATCGCCTGACCTAAATATGTAGCCTGCAGCTGGAATTGATGGGACTCAGAAACACCCCCACAAGTTAATCATTTGTTCCTTGGCTCACTTAAAATAAATCATCCATCCATCCATTCTCTATAAACCGCTTTATCCTCACGAGGGTCATGGGGGGTGCTGGAGTCTATCCCAGCTGACTCAGGTGAAGGCAGGGGACACCCTGGACAGGTCACCAGTCTGTCACAGGGCTACATATACAGACACACAATCACACTCACATTCACACCTACGGACAATTTAGAGTAACCAATTAACCTCAGCATGTTTTTGGACTGTGGGAGGAAGCCGGAGTACCCGGAGAAAACCCACGCATGGACAGGGAGAACATGTAAACTCCATGCAGAAAGATCCCAGGCCCGGGCCGGGATTTGAACCAGGGATCTTCTTGCTCCAAGGCAAAAGTGCTAACCACTACGGCACTGTGCAGCCCACTGAAATAAATCAGCAATGGTGAATTTGCAGTCGGAGCGCAATCATGTGATCATCAGCAGGTAACTGACACAGCGTTCATTTGTGTGCTGAACGCTAAATCTCACAATGGAAAATCCTCAACAAATCTGTGGATCCAGACTATCAGCCACATCACTGCCAGAATCTAATCAATTAGTCCTTGTGTCATTTCTGACCTTCCCTGAAAATTTCATCCAAATCTGTTGGTCCGTTTTTGAGTAATGTTGCTGACAGACAGATTCACAGACAAACGTACGTCGATCGTCACATAACTCTGTTGCGTTCCTTGGCAGAGTAATAAAATATTGTAGCATTATATTTGTGTATGAATGTGTACATTTGCATTTACTTTATTGTATTTACTATTTTGATTATGTATGTTGTGCCTTGGGTCAAACTTTGTAGATTATTTGGTCAAATTCTATTCTTTTACGTTTGCTCATTGCCCTGCTCAGCGTCCCAGATGTTGGTTCAGCTTTCTTATTTTTGGTACAGTTGATTTATTTGTGGAAAAGCAGGATAGCCGGTAGGAGTGTGTCTGTGTTTGTTGTGCTGAGCGGTGAATGAAACTGCACTGTCATGCTGGGGATGTTTAGCATGGAAGACAGCAAAAGATAAACCTAAAACTCAAGATAATTGTAACCCTCCTGACTCACAGCACTGGAGACGGTGAGTGGACCAATATTTAAGGGTTATGGGGAGTGACTGAATCATGTCATGTGGTGTCTAGTTGGCGGACTAACCCGTTAAACAGGTCTACTGAAACAGAATTTGTTTTCAAATTTTTATTAAAGATTTTTCACAAATTTGAACTAAAACAAAAAAGAAAAACAAGCAAAAAAAGCTTTGCCTGAAACAGAATTTGTTGATGTTCATGATGAGACAGACTGATGGAATCGTCACTGTTTGGTTTAATGAAGCTAACCTCAAGAAAAGTCTGACTATTTCTCACTTACTTTGCTGTTTATGTGCTTGTTGCTGCAGAGTCGATGGCAGAGTGTTTGAAACTTCCAGAAACAAAACCTGTGAGTACAAAGTCATCAATGAAACTAAATGATCATGTGTTCACTTCATCACAATAATATTTACACCCTTGGACAAAAGTTTTGAGACTGGTTCTCATTTATTTGAATGAGAAAGAGTCTCAAAACTTTTGACCAAGGGTGTATATAATAAATAAAAGACTGGGCATCTGCACATGCTGAAAAAGTTTAAACACATTGTCAGGTGTCTTTTTAACACAATGGCTTCCCACACTTGAAAAAGAAGGACTGGACGTGCAACAGGATTTCATTCTCTTCTTTTATTTAATTTATGCAGTGAAGGTAGAAGTAGTAGGTGAAAAACCTTTAAACACTAAAAATAAACATATAAATACATAGGCTTTCAGCTAAAGCAAATATTTGCATAACCAAATACATCATCAGGCTTAATAAACAAATTGAATCCTACATTTTAGAACATTTAAATTAACCAATTTCTACCTGAATTAATTTTACATGCATTTAACAGATTTTACATTGGCATTTTTTAACAGTTCACCAGCTCTTTGCATTCACCCATTCATTAAAAATAAAGCAAACCTCATTCTGATAATGCCATTCATTTCCTACTTTGCATCTATTAATGTTAACAAATATCTCCATCCAAATAAACAGCAGGCATTCAAAACAACCCACCTGAACAGAACTTCCATCCATACAAACAACATCAACCAAGCAGTACATGTCTTCAGCAACACAGCCAGAAAGCACACTTCAACCAGTGCAGTAAGAGACACATGAGCTTACCGGTGGCCCCTTTTGGTTTCAGTCCTTTTTCCCCATGCGTTTTTTTAGTCAATGGTTTCTTTCTCTGTCACTGTTGCTCCGTTCGCCAGCCAGAATGACTGTTTCGGTGTTTATGCTGTTTGGTTTCTGGTGTGTGCTGTTGATTGCCTCAAATTGAGCTCACCTGCACATAGATTTATACAAACACTAGGGCTGAATCCCAAACCGCCCCCTACACACTATCCCTACACACTCCCCCTCCACTACCGAGTGTCACTCCAAAAGAAGTCACACTCGCAGCTGTGGAGGGCACCTATTACTGAAGGGGGAGGGTATAAATACGATCATCAGGAATGGGATGCCCTGTCGCCTCACCGGAAAACGGAAGGCGTCATCGCCATGGTAACACAAAGACGCCTACTGTGCATGGCTGTAGCGCTGTGGCACAGGTTGCAACTAACAAGGATCGCTGCTGCTTCCAGAAGACGAAAGCGTCCCACTTTTTTTCACTCACGTTTTCCAATCCTATTATCTGGCATTTCAAATCCAACAAATGAATAAATGAATTCTGTCAGTTGTGTTCAAATTTTAAGGTGTCAGGGGGTGCACAATTAAATCAAACGTCAGCAGAGAAGAAGATTTGTTTCTTTTGATTTATCTTTTTCACCACTCTTTTTGTGATGTTCTGTCAGTGTGATAAAGGCGTGGGAGAAATAAAGGACGCATGTGGAACTCACATCAGCATGTTTGTTTCCTCCTCCATTTCGACGTTGCACTTCCTGAAAAAGTTGTCCAGAGTGAGCATCGATGCAGACTCGCTATTTAAGGGCTGAACAGTCCACTCCCCCTCCGCACTACGTGGTTTGGGACGGCCCTTAATATGGAGGACCCTCCACGGAACGCGCAAACGGAGGGGTAGTGTGTAGGGAGAGTGTGTAGGGGGCGGTTTGGGATTCAGCCTAGATGTCTCCAGACGGAGTTGGCGTCGTCGTCACTTGGCAGCCATCTTAGGACAGGGGACTGCTCTGGCGCACTGTACTGTAGTCAATGGTAAGGTGGATGATTTCCTCACTTTAACACTCATAACTCGCTCAATTCTTGATTGATTTACAAACGGTTTAGTTTATTATAAACCTTATTAACGTGGCTATGATTCAGGCTCAATTCCGAAATCGCAGCTTTTCGTTTTGAAAAATGCGGCATAGTTGTGTGTTTTTTTCTGCCTGACTACTCAAGGCTGAGAACACAATCTGATTTTCAATTATTAGGTTTTCCTGATACCAGCGTTTTTTTAGAACCGAATCTTTAGGTGAAATTACATTCTTTGTGGTTGTGGTTGTATTTGTTTGCTTGTTAAGAGACTTTGATTGAGACCTTAGACTTATTGTTTGTATACATCTATGCCTGGATTAGTTAGCCTGCAGCCGAAATGCATTGTGGGTAATGTAGGCACCAGGTTCATGAAAAGAAAAGACATCATCTCTTTTTATCTGTGCATTAGAAAGCTGATAGTAATAAAGAAGTGCAATGCTAAATAATAAAATTACATTTACATCCATTTATGCTGAAAAAAGATGATATCTGTGTTCATTTTTTATTTTTTGCAGTGGCAGCCTGAAGTTTAGAGAAGTGGAAGGTCCTCGCTGTAGTCCTCAAACCAGCAGGATAAAACTGTGAAGATTACAATATAAGTATAAACCATAAATTAAGAATAATAAGACACTAAATAACCTTTGACTAAAAAAGACAGCTAGCAGACAATTTTCATGCCCGAGATTTAGAAATAAATAAATTCAAAAGCTTAACATGATTCTGTGCAGCTAGTTAGAGATATTGGTCATCAACCTTTAATCTTGTTTTTTTAAGAAGGTTAGATTAACTTAAAAATTGCCCACTCCATTGTTGTAACTTCAGTTGGTTATGGGACACTGCAAAAATCCTGGAAAATGATTTATTGAAAAGAGTGGGAACCTTGTTATTATTTTTCTTTATTCATTATTTATTTTTGTTCAAATGTCATTATTTGTTTTTTTTTCATTTTAGCATTACTTTTTCTTATTTACTCATCATTTATGTATTTTGTCTATTTGAATATTGTAAATATTAAAGATTGACAGTATAATATCTGTGTGTGTATAGCTGTTTCTTTATTACCTATAATTTTTATATGAATTCAATGGTTTTAATTATTCTTATGTAAGCAGTAAAACAAGTACATCTCTGATGTTTATAACAAACCAAGCTGTTGTAGAATCGGTTGAAAATTGAGCAATCTACAGTGATTTTAAAATCCATGCTCCATTGACTTTAATGTTATGAGTGATCGAGCAGCCCTGTCCCAAGATGGCCGCCATGTGGCGACGTTGCTCCCCATAGGCCAGAGTGCCTGTATAATAGACCCTGTGCACGTCAAAAATGCTAACTTCCGGGTTCTGACCGGAGGGGCTTACAGGTCCTTCCGGAGGCTATTTCGCAGCATGGATCACACGGAATCAAAAAAGAAAAACACTGTTTTCTCGGCAAAACAAAAAATCAGATTTCAGCGTGTTCAAGGTCGATATGGGAGGTACTGTAGTGTACCATTATGTTGTGCTTCTGGTGTTTATAACGGTTCTATAAGCCTTCACCGTTTTCCAAAAGACCGGCATTTGCGGGCTCAGTGGATTGCCAAAATTAGATGAAAAAAAATGTTTCACACTGAGCTGAGGATCGGGAATATTAGTGCATAGTCACTGATCAAACAGCAAATATCTGATAAACTATAACAACAATCCGTGCACTCTTCAATCATTTGTTATTCCTTTTTGACATCTAATCAAATATAGAGGAAATCCAAGCATTTGTCATTTTGTTCAAACAAAACTACAACTATAAAATGTCTTGCTGAACTCGACTAACCCTTTAAGCTGCAGTCAATTCCAGACATTTTCAGTACAAAAAATCGCTAACATTCTATTTGTAAATAAAAATATGACATAAAAATACAGGGAATATTGGACGCGCACGGCGAGGTGCATTTCCTTGAAAACGACCTATTCGTGGAGGATATACCGACTTCAAGACATGTTTTGGACAAAATATGTTACTGGCTTGTTTCGTCTGGATGTAAAAGGTTGGATTATGGCCGTTTTTTGTGGAATCTTTTCATCCATGTGTAATAATGAACCCGGAAATGTGAGTCGCGCTGTGTATGTTGAAGCCGGGTATACAGAACGGATGGATGAATATTCGTTTTTGTCGGACAAATGTGTTTATATTACCCGCTGTGGTAATCACATCTGAAAGTGGTTTATACCGGCGGATTCATGAGAATCTAAGCAAATAAACAGCAAATAACGTAAACAGCACAACTCACCTTTGAAGGCTCAAAACTAGTCACAGATGAAAATATTCCACAAAACGGCCATAATCCAACCTTGGACATCCAAACAAAACAAGCCAGTAAATTATTTTGTCCAAAACATGTCTTGAAATCAGTAAACAATCCATAGTTTTCGTGAATGTGCACCTCGCGCTGCGCGTCCCATATTGAGTGAATGGAAACAAAATGGCATCAAATCCCCAGTTGTCGCCACTCTCATTATACAGGCACTCTACCATAGGCTGACAGCGCTCATGAGACATCTCGTGTTTGTATATATCTATGGCTGTCAGCCTATAGGGAGCAACGTCGCCACATGGCGGCCATCTTGGGACAGGGCTGCTCGATCACTCATAACATCTCTTGATGCACTGAGCCCTTCTCTATCTACCTTTACATTTAATATGTATACCGTTATTGCAGTACATTCACTCTGTTTCCCCCTGTGCTATTTCTCCAAGTGTCCCTGGTCCCAGAGCTGGATGCTTCAGATCTGCGGTCGATGTTCCACCAGCTGGTCTAGTCTCCATCATGTCCACTGTGGGATGCTGCTGCTGACCTTCCTCCAGCCCTCTGCTTCCAGCTCCCCTTTTTCCACCAGTCAACTCTGCATCGCCTTCACTATACTGTTATGCTAACTTACATACTGTTTGAATTTTACTGCTAGCTATATATGGAGTATGTTTAATGTCAGAGCCGTACATCATCAGAGTAAACTATGAGTCAGTTTTCAATGTTAGCTTATACTTTGTCTGTGTCACATATCCTGTCATGCATGTATCCAAATGTGTGTTGTGTTTTCCTTGCTTTCCCACCCCTCCCTCTTCTCCCATCCCTCCCCTTGCCCTCCTCTGTCCTTCTCAACCCCCCCGGCCAGCAGGCAGATGGGTCCCCCTATATAGAGCCGGGTTCTGCTCGAGGTTTCTTCCCTGTTAAAAGGGTGTTTTCTTGCCACTGTCGCCTTTGGGCTGCTCTGGGGTCAGGCATATGGGTTCTGTAAAGCGTCTTGAGACAATTTGACTGTAATTGATGCTATATAAATAAAATTGAATTGAATTGAATTGAATTAAACCCCAACTGTGATGCATTTCTCCATGAGGCTCTGTTTGCATTTTCTGGAATGTAAGATTCAAACATTGAGGATTTGGGGCACAAACTACATCAGTTCAGATGAATTTTAAACAGAAAATACATGATGGTAAGCAGAGACCCTCTGGTGTTGTACAGCTGACATCATTCATTGAGCCTGATCAAGAAGTTTTTGTGTTTTATTTTAAATGTGCAGCAGTTTCAGTTCCAGTTAGTACTACTTGTTGTGAACAAAGTTTTTCAGCTCTGAAGCTGCTGAAAACTTCCCTCAGCTCCACCGTGGCAGATGACAGACTGAGTCATTTAGGTGTTTGAAGCTTTGAGTCAAGAAGGACAAAGTCTTTGAATCTTCATGCATTTGTTGACATCGTTGCAAGAAACCATAAAAACCTCTGAATTCAGTTGAAGTAACAAACTAAAGCTGAGCAGAAATAACATGCTGATAGTTTTTCTTTTTTCCAGTCTGAGTTGAATGTGCATTTCTTTAAATGTTTGCACGACACAAGAAAACCTGTTGAGTGGAGTTGATAGAAATAATTGATGGAAAAAGTTTCATGACTAAAGACTATAAATAAGGTGTTGACGTGTTTAAATTTGTTGAGCCACAGACTTAAATCCTTTTTATTTATCTGTTTGCAAGAAGCATCCATTAAACTAAAAAGCCATGTGATTTTGCTCTTTAATGTCCACTATAATACAGTGACTACAACAACTTTGTATAAACACAGAAAGCTCAGTCTGATTGAACTCCCCCCTCCAGCTGAAACTGTCCAGAACCACCACTGCCTGACTTCTACTTTTCAATCATCTTTTTTAGGAGTTGCTTGGAGTGTTCTTTTGTCTTCATGTTAGTTGTAGCTGGAATATTGATGAACCAGAGACTGAACCTTCCAGATACAAGTGTTTTCATATTACAGTCACTGACAAACATGAACTGCATTCAGGTCATCTCCACTTCAATAATTGTGACATCACTTGCATCAACTAGCTGGACTTCTGTTGAATTAGGTCAGCCACTTTAAAGGGATGAATATTTATGCAATCATTCACTTCATCTTATATATTTTACATTCATTGATGTGATTTAGTAAAAATCCGTTTTCACTTTGATATTATTGTCACTAGTATTTTTGCAATTCTTGTCAGAAAAAACTAATTATTTCGACCATGATGTCATATTTTAAAGTAACAAAGAGTGAAACATCCAAGGAGGTGAATATTTCTTATCGGCAGTCTGGATCAGTGTCGTTGCAGCTCCTGACTGCTCCTGCAGGGGGCGAAACTAGAGCACAGAAATACTGGGAATTTATTCACACTTTAATTTTATATTTATTTAAGACACAGAAATTATAAAATGATATATGATATAATCAAGGTATTTTTCAGTCTATAACATACCACATTTCTTTTTCTTAAAGGTAGTGTCTACAGATACGGACCGTACTCGTAGCCTGTGGCCTACGGATACGGCACTTTCCCTTAACATAAATATTAATGAGCCGTACATAAATATTAATGAGCCGGCTGATGAACGCGCTTCGTGATTGGCTGGTAATCCTACGTTCATAAATATTAATGAGCCGTACATAAATATTAATGAGCCGGCTGATGAACGCGCTTCGTGATTGGCTGGTAATCCGACGGACATAAATATTAATGAGCCGGCGACGCTGATGAAGGCGCTTCCGTGATTCGAGGTGAATCTGAGGAATGAATGGCGGAACTAACAGCCAGCAAACTATAAGTATTTTTTTACCTTCAAAGTAGCGACAGACTATTACATAATAACAACCTAAACAAAACCCTGACGTATTTTCTACGTCTGTCAACACAGACACTGCACGTCAGTCACTTTAATGTTAGCGGACTCGGTTTGTGGTTTTTTTTAATTCATGCCGAATTAAAGAGCTGCTCCTCACCATTCACGAATGTTTGTTTCATATTCGACATCCTTAATTTTATCTTGTAAATTAGCGTCCGAAATTAAATGGGAACATTTGCAATGGAGTTCGTCAGCCGCTTCCACCACTGAACGCGGTAAACTAATTAATAGGAGCTGGACTTCAAACAATTTAGACACGGCGTCTAAAAGCGTAAAAACTACTTTGTCTAAAGTGTGAGAGGAGACGGTGTATTTTTAGTTAAATTATACAATGTTCGCCGTCAAAGTTATTCATATAAACTGCCTGTAATGTGCAGCAAATAGTAGTTAACCGGCGCCAGCTCTTCAGTGACCTTAACGGGTCCGTACCTGTAGCACAGATGCTACGGGTACGGGCCCGTACCTCTAGCATCAACCTTTCTTAAATATCTGTAAAAGAAAGATTTTCACAGAACAGAAACTACAAACGCTGCAAAAGAACAAATTAATATTTCTGAAAATACAGTAATTCTGTTTGCTGTTTTGGTCTGCAGTGTCTAAAGTGATATGATTAATCTTTCTATAATTTTGCTGGATATTATCTGAGAAAATCTGCAGAATTATTTCGTGTTTACTCGTTCAGTAATTTGTTCTTTTCCAACATTTGATCATAAAATCACAACATTTCACTGTATTTAACGCAGCATTCTTATTTAGAGATATTAGGAAAAAAAGTTTGTTGGCAATAATCACACTTAATATAAATGTTTTTATATGTTTGATTATAATGCATATATGATGATGAATATGTAGCAGAAAATTGTAAAAGAGAAGGTGCATTTTTCAAAACTTTTGAAGCCCAAATGTCCTCCTGTTCTGGAAGACCCAACTACAGTGGACCGTTTTGCCATTTCATGCAAACTCGTGACATGTTTGAACAACGGATCGAGAGCAGAAAGGCCAGAATGTGTCTATGACAGGTGGTTTCAACAGTTTTAACCCTCCTGTTGTCCTCATTTACGGACACCAAAATTATTGTTTCCTTGTCTGAAAAAAATCCAAAAATTCAATGAAAATTTGCAAAACCTTCAGGAAGAAAGTTCAGAGAGTTTCTTAAAAGTTTCCCTTACAAAAATTATAATAAAAAAGAAAATTCTTGCAAAAATCTTCCAAAAATCCTAAAAATATATAAAGTGATTACATATATAGCAGTAAAACATCTGATATTTTCTTAAGAACATTCACAAAAAATCAACCAAAATCCAGCGAATTTCGCTGGGTTTTGGTTGATTTTTTATGAATGTTCTTAAGAAACATTTTATTAACATTTTCTTTTTTTATTTACACCAGACGTGTTCATAAAATGTCCCAAAAATGATGAAGATGTGACCATCAGAAGTTTCACTGTGAAAATATCTTTTTTTCCACATTTTCAAACGTTCAAACGGGTCGATTTGACCCGCAGGATGACACGAGGGTTAAAGAACCCGTCCTAGACCCTCTGACAGAACCACCACCAGCCATTATAAAAGCACTTCATAGATATTAATGTCACGTCAAAGACTACCACTTACAGACATGTAATTGTAGGAGTTTCTGGATTTATCCCCATCCAGACGGACATTTTTCCATGGAAGGTCAGTAGAAGTTTGGACTTGAAGGGACCAGACGCCTCATATCCGTCATCATTTCTCTCTGCTGAGCGCATTGCTGGAAGATGTGAGGTGAACACTCCACTGTACAGCTAAGAAACATGAGAGAAAAGGTCAGTTCTGAGATCTTCACAAGCGTCTCCAGAGCACATGCAAGAAAACCAAAACGGCAGAATTGCTTTTTGTTGTTTAGAACATGCTAGAATTTGTCTTGTCTTTCTGTTTCTTCTTCTAGTAGATTTGTTAAATGAGTGACTTACATCTTTTTAAAATGACTTTCTGAACCAGGGATGAGGACGAAATGCGTCGGTATCAGAGAGGAAGCTCAAATATTGTAACCCGGTGGCTTCTTTCTCTGCGCTGTGATTGACCTCTGACACGTATATCTCACTGAAAGGCCGATCTACGTTTATTTTTACAGCAGAACCAAAAAAAAAAACACACCAAAATCACCCGTCTGATCCAGTTTGAGCCCCTAAAAAATCAAAGACGAACATGTCAGAAACGGAAGTCAACTCATGATTCCAGAAACATTAAACACAAATCACAGGCTGCCACAATCGCTTCCCTTCTCTTTTGAAACGCAAACGAACAAAGGGGAGAGGAAGGCGGGAAAATACATGTATAGAGCTTGTTGTGGCGGACACCAAGTTGCACGGAGGGATAAGAGCCCCCAGCAAAGGTTCCACACAACAGCTTCTTGAGGCAGACCCAAACTTTGTGTAATACAACAAAAGAACAATAAAATAAAACACAGCATGTATATTATACATCACTTAACAGCACCATCACTGCTCTACTGAGTCTGTTACACGTTGTCTTCGTGTTCACACTTTATTCTGCTTTCTTGTCTGTCACAGTTACAGCAGACGGCTACCGTGGGAAGAACCAAGTGACGTGACAGAAGGCTGATATGTGTCCGTCCTGTCTGTTGGTCCCATCGCTCATTTGATAAAGCTCAACAAGCAGCAGTCTGTTGTCAGAGCTCCCACCACAAGCTTTGCGATCAACGGCATTTCTAGGATCCACAAACATTTCTGGACTCCAAAAATCACTTCTTAGTCATGTGTGTTCGTTGTAGCTTTCATAAGCAGCTGGCCTGCATTGGTTTATCACTGGAAGAAATGCACACGACACTCTGACTGTAATCAGATTACTTTAATAAACGGAACATTTTCAAACTGATATTAGCTCAGTGTCGGCAGTTTTGGAAATTATTTTAAAAAGAAGGTAACTTGATGTTTCATTGTCCTTTCGTACAGTAAATACTGTAAATAATAAATATTTATCTGTCATTTTGATCAATTTAATGTAATTTCAATGATTTTCACGTTTTGATTAATTACAGTAAAATCAAAGGGAAAACCATAATTTACATGTTAACTGTAAAACAAGCAAGAAAGAAAGAAAGAAAAACAGACCAAGTCAAAAATCTGTATTTATTTTTTTTTTTTACCAATGGTACCTTTTATATTATTATTATTTATCATTTTTAAAACCACATTAACAGCACATCTTTCACATTATTTGTTTGTTGTATTTCAATCAGCAGCAAATGTTGGTATTTTACTAATGTTTATTTACCTTTAGTATGTCAAAATATTCCATTTTTAAAATGATTTTGGAAAAACAACAGTGGTCCCAGGTAAAGTAACAGCACTTAAAGGCTATAATCCTGATAATTAATGTATATTTAGTCGTAAGCATCAGGAGGGATTTTGGTGAAAGTGGAGGAAAAAATTATACATTAATATTTGTTTTACAGAAAAATAAAAAATAGATTCTTGCAGCATTTCCTCACTGGGACATTTTGTCTTAACATGTTCTGTGTCACTTTTAAACTAATAATAAATACTTTATTTCTAAATGTGTTTATCGCTGTAGTTTAATACTGGAGGGTCTTTGTCTTAATATTTAAATGAGTCTGATTAATCTCCATAATTTATACACTGTTGGGTCTAAACCTCACATTTAAACATGATTGGTCTGTGATTGGTAATACTGTAGGGTCTGAACCTCAGTATTTAAACTTGTATATTTAATTTGTCAAACTGATCTTATTTGTCGACAGGAAAGCAACAACATCTGTTTTTATTTTTCATGTGCTGTATGAACAAGGGCGACTTTACTAATAATCAGTAGTGCTCTCATGTGTCTTGACATCAAAATAAATGAAGACATTGAAGAATGACAGCAGAGTATAAAATGCATAACAACAACAACAATAATAACAACAACGCTCACATAAAAGTAGGATAAATTCTTTAATGTATGGTTCGTCATGTTTTGGATTCCCAAGTGTCAGATTACAACGATAAAAACAAACATTTAGAGATCTTAAACGGTGTTTTATTTTCCTAAACGCGGTTCATCTCCAGCTCAACTCTCTGATGTCTGATTTTTTTCACTTGAACCTAAACGCCTCTCAAACTTTCACTTTCGTTCTTACTGAGATGTGGCGCAGCGTTCGTGTTCTCCGGTCAAGCCTCCATGTGACATGGTAATGTCAGCAGCTTTTAACACGTTAATGTTTTGATATTTGTTTAGAAAAGCAGCAGGAACTTGACGCTCGCTGCGAACTTTCTCTGGAGCTGGAAGGTTCAGTTGAAGAAGTTGAACGATCTACGTGTCCGTCATTTTATGTTTGTGGCCGGAAACCGTCGAATAAAATCATAAATAAATGACAGTGAAGTGTATAAATAACAGTACAGTAAAGGCAACAGGGGGTCAGGAGCCGGATACGGTCGTTTTTCCCGTGTATCTCCACTTTCTGGTGCCTCAATCATCCTGTGGAGGAGGCGGAGGGACGAGCTGCTCCAAGCCGTTCAAGGGGTACCTGGTGGCAGAGCCCTGGAGATAGTAAGAGTTGCGACACTCCTGCTCTCGCAGCGGGGCGGTCACGTGGTTCATGTAAGCCTGAATAGTTCCAAACAGGCAGCGCTGTCATTTCTTTCAATGGGACTGAGAGCGGCGATTTCACGGTAAAAAAGGAATAAAATCACACCTCCAAGTACTTGTTTGATTATTAATTCATTGGAGTATGTATGTAAATGTCAGTTTTACATTTTGAGCCGTAAGGTGACATATTAAAGACACTTTTGGGGTTTTGGAGGGAATGTTTCACATTCGTGTTAGCATGAAAAATCGACTTTTACACAGAAATGTAAGATGATTGAAGATGTTAATTTTTGCCCAGCTGGATTATTGTATTTCCAGACAATGTCTATATTTCTCTGATTCACTTACCCGTAGTCTGGGAGTTATTGAAAAGCAGAGTAACAACAGTCCATTCAGCAGATAGTGTCCAGCCACTTCTGATGAGGCAGGAGTTGACTCACTATAACCATTTTAAGACATACACAAAATTATATATATATTTAAGAATAACAACTCATTATGCTTTGATGAATGAAATAGTATGTTTATTGACAATGGGAGAAACAATGAGGGTCTTCGTGTCTTCAGTGAGGGCTCTCGGGATACTGGAGGATAGATAGATACGATAGATATTAATAAATATATTTGTTAAATACAAGTATAAGTTTATGCATTATAAAGGGTCCAGTGGCGGACTGGCACCAAAAAGAGGCCCTGGCAATTTTGACAGAGAGAGGCCACATTTGTCTTCTTTAGAAAATGCCATGCAAACTGCACAAAATAATGAGTGGTTCTCAGCATCATAACTCATCCATTTTCTTTGTGATCCATCTTTATGTCTGTATGATTTCTTGACAGATTCTTGTGCACCAGAAGGCTGATTTGGGTGAAACTTGAAAAATAATTCAAGTGTGTTGGATTTTGGACGTTTGAAATAATTACATTCATCCTGGATCACCTCTGTCACTGGAGCAGCTGTTCTCTACTTGTGGCTGCAATAGCAGGTGCAGGTGTGACGGCAGCGTCCATTTCTTGGCCTACAGTCTGTGTTGCTGACTCTTCCTCCACTAATTCCTCCTCTCTTTTTTCCTCTTCAGACCTGCTCCCACTCTTGTCTGCCATCATGTCACCTTTATCACTTGTGCTAGCAGCAGGAGCGCTGCTGGGCACATCGTCGGGCACAGGCTTTTTAGAGAATAACTCCACAATATTTGCACTTTTCCCAGATTCAGCCAATAAAGCCTTACGCTTCTTCTCTCTTTTTTTTCTGCTCCACCCTTTTCTACTCACCGTTTTCTCCCTCCTCGATCCATTTTATTTCTTTCCGTGTTGTTGACCTGCTCGCATTACCCATCATTCAATTGTCATTTGACCCGTCGTCTCACCAGGTCAACAATCGCGAGAAAATCCACTGACGACCAAAAAACATCCAAAAAACCTTATAATAGATTAGACATTAGATAAATTCACGCTATTTGTCCTTTACAGGAAAAATAAAAAACGTCATTATTATTGTTTAGTTGAATAGGCCTATTATTTGTCAGAGTTAACAGGCTGTTTTTTTTGTTTGCTTTTTTCCCCTCTTTTTTGTGGCCGCCTTCAGCTCCGCTTTATTTTTTATTATTTTTATTTATTCATTTATTGATTTGCGGCCGCCTATTGACGCAGCCGGTTCGCTTTATTTATTTATTTAGCCTAATCATTTGCGGCCGCCTATTGATGCGGCCGCTCCGCTCCGCTTTATATTTTCAGACCGCTCGCGGCCGCATCACCAGGCAGCTTTGACTTTAAAGTTGTTGACATCTACCACTTTATTCCTAAAGTCTATTCCAACGGTGGCTATAAAGTTGCCTCCCAGGAATGCCCCGTCTTTAAAGCGCACCAACACGCCGCGAGCGGCCGCATCACCAGGCAGCCACAGTGGCATTTGCCCACATTGCCCAATGGCCAGTCCGTCCCTGAAAGGGTCTCATATAAAGGACGTAGTCTTGACAATTAAAAAGAGGTAGCGATGTAGCTAGGTAGCTTTCAAAGAAGAGCTAACAAGCACAAGGCAATGCCTGAAAGTCGGTCATCTGCCAATATTCACAAATACAGATAAATGTCTGCACCACAAAGGGCTTCTGATATAATATAAAGACGTTAAAATTAAAAAGAGGCAGCGACTCATCAACAATTAATCCGTCAATATATCCCTGGAGATAACTTCACAGCTAACAGCAGAGTCGAGCTAAAAAAAAAAGTAGCAGAAATTCGGTCGTCTACCAAGATAAAAAATATATATAATTACGCTGCGCAAATACAAGTAAAGCTCAGCATATGCATCATAAAGAGCCTCTGATAAATATAGGCAATTGACAATTCAAAAGAGGAAGGCATTTCATCAACTTACCTCCACATATACTGAACGACCTGCAGTGCAAATGAACGGTGGCTGTCACTGTAGAAGCGGTGCTTGGAACTAAACAAGCCTCCACAACCCGGAAGTAGACCGAAAGAAAGCGTACAACGGCACCCTATGGGAGTGTCGCAACTCTTACTATCTCTAGGGCTCTGCCTGGGGGGTATTCCACGAAGCTGGCTAAAACAGGCTGGGCTTACGCCGGTAAGCGTGGCTTGAACAAGCGACAACTTTAATCTCAGCTGCAAGTAGTTCCACAAACGAGGCTCAGCTGTTTTTCAGAGACGCTTATTCAAGCCAGGCTGATCCAAGCCAGGCTGAGCGCGCGTCTGGGGGAGATAAAAAGCCCAGACGTGTCGATCGTCGAAATGATGATATTATGTCTAAAAACAGAGCGGAGAATTTCTCTTCGGCGGAGCAGAAACTTCTCACGGAGTTGTACGAGGACTACAGGGAGATTATCACAAGAAAAGGCAACACGGTTGATAAATAAAGCTCGAGACGCTGCCTGGCAAAGCATTGCCGACCGTTTAAATGCATGTTTATTTTCTTTTTAATGAAGCACTTAGTCTGAGCGTACACACACGCACACGTCTGAAAATTTAATTTTCAGAGGGTAAGTTTTTGACACTGATTAGGGATAACCCACAACTGCAGTGGTTGATGACTGTTTTTCCTCACCCTGAAGTTTGTCACACTACTGTGGCCCAGAGGAGATCAATCTTGATGAAATAAAGCTTTTCAAAACCCACTGAACACATTTTTTTATGTGTATAAACATATATATGCATATACATATATATATATATACATATATACATATATATATATATATATATATATATATATATATATATATATATATATATATATATATATATATATATATGAGAGAAAGAGGCTACAACATAGCCTGGTTTTGTGTAATGTGATGGTGGTTTTCACTTTTTACTCTGGTAGGCCTAATTCATGTTCTGGATTTGACAAATATATATCCACCATAGATGAATAAAGCAGCAGGTAACACCTAAAACCAAAGTAGGAATACTTTGGAAGAAAGGGGCAACTTCATGTGGAGATGTTTCATCAAACACTCAAACTTTGAATGAAAAAGCAGAAAAAAAACATGTAGGCCTATAGAGGAGATGTCATTTTTATCAGAGATGATAGTGCTACTGTGCCCTACATTTAAATAAGCAGGGATGAGAATTTTCCGTGGATCCGCGGAATTCTGCGGATTTTATCATTGCCAGGGTCATTCTTGTGAATCGTCTAAATTCGAGGAGAAAACTTTTGAGGGGGGTGAGGTATGTTTATGGTCGGCGAGTCGTAATATCGAACGGCTGCTAATATCCACCGCGCTGAATGCTAGCTGCCACTCAGTGAGAGCAGTCATGTACAGTACTGTAATCGAATCACCATGAAGTGTAGAGTCCCCCCCCCCGTCAAGTCAATAGTTTTCAGCTGAAATCAGAATATCCTATTGCCATGTATGTTCTTTCCGCTATAGATCCAATGCACCCAGGTTTCAAGAATAATGCACAGAGTGAACCCTCTCTTGGCATCCAGCGTGGTTGATAGCTCAGAGGAGGAAACAAACATGATGCCCACACATATTAATTTATCGAGGCCGACAAAATTATTGAGTATGTTTTTATTTATCGTTCGGTTAATTGATTTATTGATTATCAGGACAGGCCTACTGTAAAATGAGATTTCTGCTGTTTTCACTTTTGATGAAATAATGTGAAAATAAGAGGCTTTTTGTTTTAAAGCTCATAGGTTAAAGTCATTCTATTCTATTCTATTCTATTCTATTCTAAGCTGTCGGGCTACAGGAAAGAAACTATGCGTGTGCAGTTGGAACCAGTGGAGCTGTGATCACTGATTCCTGTTAAAACACGTTAAAGCAGCAGAGACAGAAGACCAGCACACGGTAAGAACCTTATTTTGACATGAGCAAAACTAAACAGAATTATTTATTGTTTATTGTTATTAACCTTTATTTAACCAGGACAAATCCCAGTGAGATTAACAACCTCTTTTGCAAGGGACTCCTGACCGAGATAGGCAACAGCAAATACAGAACACAGTAATAAAATTACACAGTTAGAACACAATTAAGACACGAGCAAAAAAACCCTAAAAAGATTACGTTGACAAGCAAATTATGACAACCAAGTGCATGTTGTGGAACCGGCCTCAAGAACTTGCAGTTTGGATTTAAAAGCGCTCAAGGAGATTAACTCGATGAGTTTAAAGTTTTTCTGCAACATGTTCCATGCAAAAGGTGCAGAGTAAACAAAAGACTTTCCCCCAATTCAGTACGGGCATATGGAACAGAAAGCAGCAAATGATCCTGTGAACGGAGAGGTTAAAGATCAGAACTTTTCTGTGCAGTTAAGGAGCAAATGTAGATGGGCAGTAGTCCAAGTATTAACTTATGAAAGTAGACCAGTGACAGATCCTCCTGGTGGTTACAGCTGGCCATCCAACCCGAGAGTAGAACTCGTAGTGGTGCGTCGACACTTTACAATTAGTAATAAACCTCAAAGAAGCATGATAAACAGTGTCAACCGTTCAACTATCAAATGTTTAAATAGAATATCAATATATTGATGCAGTATTGGCGGATTTAGGTCAAGTTTTTGCAGTACTGGGTTATTCAAATTCACTAACATCTAAAGGCGCTTTTCCACTAGCACCTACTCGGCTCAGCTCTACTAGACTGGACTCTGTTTCGGTAGTTTTCCATTACGATTGAGTCCCACCTCATTGTGGATGGAGTTATCGTAGCACAGCGGCCCGGCATTGGGGTTAGCGTTGATGCTAACTAGCTAACTTATTGTCTGCATACAGAAGACAACAACATTACTTTCAAAATATACTTGTTTGTTTAAACAGTTTAAAGTGTCCATTAAAGAAATTCAAAGACAAACTTTAAATACAACCATGTTTTAAAAATTGTCCAGTGTTGTAAATCTCAGTGTAGAAGTCTGAATTACGGGTCTTTGGAGTCAGAACGTTCTCGTATGTTCGTTCCCACTCATCCACTTTTTCGCCTGAGCTGGACTCCTCATAAGCCCGATACATCTGGGATAGGTCATCTGGAAAAAGAGAAAAAAATTGCAAACATGCAAGATAGTTCAATGCAAACACATCCTCATTTACCTCCTCAAGTTTGCCGGAGTCTTTCATCAAGGACATTGCTATGTCCAGCCTCAGCCTGTCCATCCCCTCCTGGTCCACAGGATACTGTACCTTCTCTATAAATGTAAATGTGATTACTGTCAATATTCCTGGTCATGGATATGGGATCCCTAGTCAGCCATAAGGATGGAATTATGAAGGAGCGGCGGCAGAATGAGAGAGCGCGGTATGATATTATAACCTGTGATTTAAAATGCAGTACGCTATAACCAAGTGAATGTGTGTGAATTAATCAAATGCTTACATTTTTATATTTTTACATTTTTAATGTTGAAACAGTGTAGAAATCAAAAGAGTGCCTTATTCAGAAGAATGATGGTTTGATTATATGGGAAGGATGTCTTTTTATTATTTTTTTAAAATTTTGAAACAGTGTAAAAATCAGAAGCGTGTCTCACTATAAAAAGTGATGGTTTGATTATTTTTGAGGAATGTCTTTTTATCTTCTTATTCTGGAATATATACATATATCATTGTTTTTTGCGTTGTTTGATGTTGAGTAATGAATACTGGTCTGGTAGGGTTCAGCAAGAGAGGAGTAACTGTATTCTAGGAAGTAACCACTTGAGGGCAGCACCTCACAGGGAGCTGTGAGGGCCTTTGGTTAACAGGACAGGACAAAAGTTAAATAGGGTTTTGCTGCTATTAGATAAATGAGAATGCTTTCAAGGGGTGGATCACTGTGAAACAAGAATGTTTACAGAAGAGTTTGATCACCCTGAGTAGATAATGAATTGCTATACTAGTGAGTAATTCAAAAGAGCTAAGATAGGATAGTGTTAGATTATGCCCTTAGAGGGTCATGGGGTTATTAGCTCTGTATATAGGGTAGGGGAGTGTTGTAAGTCTGTGTGCACCGTGCTGAAATGTGTGGTGCATATGTCAGCAACTTCTAAAGCTGCTGACATTCACTTTTCTCAGTTCCTGAAACCAGAAAAGGGGTGAAGAAAGGGACAAGAACATGTCTGGGGCAAGCGAAGGTCACTGGGTGAGGAATGAGGAAGTGCACATGTGCGGAGGGGGGAGGACGTGGCTGTAATTTGTTTGCGTGGGCTGAGGTATGTTGTCAACACGTATGCAAAATTAAGAGAGCTGTGATGTATAAATTGTACCTATTGGAAGGATTTCGTGGGAGATCGTTGCGGGTATCTGCCTGGATGCAATCCAGACATTAGTCTGAGCACAGGGGATGATTACCACGTAACTCTGGATGAGTGGAATAACTTGGTCTGCAGAAGGAAGGACTATTCTGATGGATTAATGGACTAAAGGAACTGCATCTTTTTCATTGTTAAGGATTACAGGACTGTGATCTGGACTTGACAATTGACTGATAGAGTGTCACTGGATTCTATTATTTCCAGAGGAATAACACCTGAATGGATTAACAAAGTTTTTTTTCCTGGCCCAAAACCACAAAATTGGATTACAAGCAGACCTGAAATTTGGACTAACGCTCTCTCCAGCTTCCCCCTGGGTTCCTTGGCGGGCTCAGGTGAGCAGCCGGGTGTGGCCACACCGGCTGTTCTACTCCCTCCAAATTACAGGTTACATTAGGTAACTCACACTCCCCTTTTAAGAAAGCATAAGACCAGTCGGGAGTTAGGCTGAGTGTGTTGAATATTATCTAATGTTTGATTATTTGTCTGATGATTTATTGGCTATGCTTTTGCCCTGCTAAAAATATATTAATAAAGCATTATTCTGCAATTAAAGACAACAAATTGCAAGTGCTATTTTTTATTTTTTAATTTCTATTTCTATTCTGTATTATCCCTGAATAAATACTTATACATCTAGCTCTGGATGTAAAAAGTCAGTTTACAGCGTGCATAACAATAGTAGAGGTTCTGAAAGGTTACCTAATCATAGGGGTCAGGTTGGCCCAGTATAAACATATCCTAGAGGTTGTCTATATGTCCATAATCTCTGAATAAACCTAGCAATTTACCAAGTGTAAGATCTATGAGAGGAAAGGCTGCCGTTAACGGGCGTGTCTGGTGGTTAAATTTAACTATACCGAAGTGGCTACTCAGTTAAATTAATTATCAGAGGAAGCAGGGATAGGCGTCCGGATGAAGGCAGTGAGACAGCTAGGCGAGTTTTCCTCGTATTACCAGCTTAACAGTTCTGCAGCATCCCTCTGAGTAAGATCTCAGGGGGCAGTAGAACCGGACCCGAAGGATGGAGAGCTGGTCCGGTGATTCCCTGACAGCTGAATAAGTTAATTAGGGGGTCACTGGCCCTGAGGATCGACATTACTTATTGGACCACGTGTACACATAATCACACACTTACCTTGCACAGAAATACACCACATGATGTTGAATCTTGCTGATTGGGATGAGGCGTTGTCCAGCATGTCCACTTTCCTACTGTAGGACTCTTTGTGTGGACCAGTGCTCTGCAGACAAGCACAGATTGACAACAGTTGACCAACTTCAGGTGGGACTTATTAATTATGGGTGACAGAAGGAAAAGATCTGGTTTAATTGTTGAATTGGAATCTTTTTGTTTTGCTCTCTAATGATCCACTGTAGTAGATTGTAGTGCAAATAAATTTTAATACTGAAAACTAAAAGTAGAACTTTGAGAATCAACAAGAAGGATAAGCATCAGAAGTCATTACACCTGCAGAACATGAGTTAGTCTGAGAACCTCAGACAGCCTTTTTACATCTATGCACTAACAATGCACTTGCATGTGTATTTTAAAACTCATGAAGATGTCAGCTCACCCACTTTTGGCTGTCAGTCTCCATGCCAGGCCAGTAACAACGCTTGATGATTTCACTGTTGGTCTTCTCCCAACCACAGTGGCCCCCAAAAGTACTACCATGAAATTCATGGAAAGTGTTGCTCGTCTCATTGGCAGAGCAAATGACTTATGGGAGTTGCTCAGACTGTTTGGATGTAAAGCACATTTACCATGAAAGTCCAGAGTTTAGACGGTGTAGCTGTCAAACTACAAAGCCTTATCCTACTCCCTTACCGTGTAACATGAAGGTCTCAGCTTGTCTTTTGATTGCATGTTTCTGTTTTGCAGTGACACCTTCAGGATAATTGTTGTTCATTTTCAGATGAAACACCTCTTTTCCAAATCTATGGTCCAATTTGTGGAATTGATAACACTGTCTGGCCTTGTATAATAAAAGTTTCAGTGAGTTCAGACTCCATTTTACAGTGGAGTCAACAACAAGGCGAGTGTTAGTCCAATATTATCATTGTTATCCTGTCAGAGTCTCTCAGTCTGTGGATCTTTTCATTTACCAGGTGGACTGTTGACTGGCTTTGTTCCACTCTGGACTGTTTTATTTCTTGATCTGAAAGTTTTAACTGTGACTCTTGAACAGACTTGTTTGCCCTGATTCTCGTTGTGTTATGATCCTGCTCCAGCTCCTGCCCTTCTTCCTCCTTTTTCCTTCCCTTCCCCATTTTGCTCATCTGTGTGTGTTTTGACTTGTTTTTCTTTGGCTCCCTCTGTCTGTCATCTTTCCCTCTTGTCTCTTTCTCCCAGTCACTCACCTCCCTACCTGCTGATTGCTGCTGTGGGTGTCAGCTGCAGTAATCAGCTAAAACACTACTCACCTGTCCCCCACCTCAGCTATATAAGCTCTGTGCCTTCTCTCAGTCTCTGCCGGATCGTTGCCTGACTCACATGTCGTCCCAGACTCCGTCCCCCGCACAACCTACCACCTCTGGACTGTGTCAGTTTGTGGACCTGTCTGCTTCCCCTTTTGTGGATTCCCCCTCTTGGACTGTTGTTTTGGATTGACCTCAGCCTGTTTGCTCCCTCGGTTATTAGTTTCCCCTGTGTGTGAGTACCTCTCTTTAGCGCTGTTGTTTTCAGCTGTTTGGTTTTTGCTCTGCGTCCTCAGTCCTGTTCTCAATTATATAGTAGTTTAGATTCTCGTTTAATAAAACCCCTTTTCCTGATCACCTGTCTGTTTGTGCCTGCGCCTGGGTTCTCCAACCGCCCCGTCACACGTTGTGTATCAGACTCAATGTTGCTTGTTTAAGTCTTCAATGACAACGAGTGATTTGTGCGACAGTTTTCCAACAAAAATGAAGAGTTTATCGTGCCAGAGATGGACTGTAGACGCCGTAAACATTTGGAGTTGCTCGCAGGGGGGTTAAATATGAGTCGGGAAACATGATCTTCATGAATAAAGTTAGTAAATGTAGTGAATAGAACCAGTTAAAGTCTTTATGTGGAAGTTAAATGAGAACAGGAAGGAAACGCTCCAGCTGTTGGGTAGTTCAGACTCAGAGGAAGAATCCTGGTTGTAGAGGCTGGTTCGAGTCTCAATCACTGAGTCAGTTTTCTCTCTGAGGAATTTTTTCAGAGTTCACTTGTGTGGACATAGAACTTAAATGAAGACAAATCTGAACTTGTGTGTTCCTCTGACTTCTCTTGTTTCCTGAGCTCAGTCAGTGTTGCTGGTTTTCCTCTCAGACTGACTGAAGTCCTCAAGATGAGTGATTCGGAGGAGGAGGAGGAGTTTCCAGCCGTCTGTCCATGAAGAGTGACCGGTCCAATCATCCTCCTCCATGGTTCAGTGAAGAACCTGAACCATCAGACACAAAGTAAGAAAACTGCCTCTAACTTACTAATGTGTCTCCTTTCATAATTGCATCTGTCGGTTACATGTTGTTGATTTTAGTTGCTCATTTAAAATGCACTTTAAAAAGGTTTTTGTGATACAAATAAAAATTATCTGTCCTGTTTTCATCTCAGACTTGATCAGTGTTTCATGAGACTACAAACATGTTTCAGCAGACAGGGAGAAGAATCTGCAGCCTCCAGCTGTGCGTCCATGAAGAGTGACCGGTTCAAAGGAGATCCTCCATATTTCAGTAATGAACCTGAACCCTCAGACACAAAGTAAGAAAACTGCCTCTAACTTATTGGGCCTGTTTCACGAAGCAGGTTTATTGAAAACTCTGAGTTTGTTAACCCTGAAATGAGGGGAAACTCAGAGTTTTCCGTTTCACAAAGCGAGGTAACTAACCAGGGAATGCGGGGTAACTCTAGCCTGTTTCACAAAGAGGGGTAACTTAAACTCTCGGTCAGTTACCGCAGTAACAGACTCTATGACTCTAACCTGGTCACCAGCAGGTTTATCTGAGAAAACCTCGAGTTTCTCTCCGTCTCCGCCCTCTTTCAGCCACACGCTGTTTCATTTCCTCATTCATTCAGTCAGTAAGCGAGCGAGTTTTGGCGTAGAACAGCTTTTATTAACGATCCAGTGGATAAAGGAGCAGCATTGCTGCACAGATAATTAAATATTTGTCGTTAGATTGTTATCAGACCGAGCATAAATGTTCTCGCATTTCCGGACAATTATCTGTTTGAGCGGTACCGTTTCGTAATTGTTTCAAGTCCATAATCTACATAAACAACCTAATCCGTCCTTACATTTACATTACCAACCAGTCATGCTCTCACATCCAGCAGATATTGTGTGTTGCGCTGCGGTTCTTTGCAAATGGAAGTTTTGATATAATGTCAGAGATGCAGAGTAAGACAACTGTATGGAGGACAGTCAGAAAAGTGTTCCTGGTCCTGAAACGACTTTTACCATCATTGTGGTTTTCCTGGACATAAACCTGTCAGAGCATCAAGGAGGAGTTCCACAGGATTGCAGGTGAATGATGTAGAGATCTGTTAAAGGGGAACTTTGGTTTTTTTTCAACTTGGGGTCTGTTTTCATGTCATTTCATACATGTGAGTGATGAAGGAATGAATTTTCGACATAGCTCCAGTATTTAGCCAGGCAGGCAGCTTTGCAGCTCAGATAGCGAAAAGTATGGGGCAACTTGCCCCCCCGCGTCAAAGTCCGCCCTAACGTGCTTTTTTTTTTTTTCCCCCCACACTGACCGGCTCGGATAGTCTCAATGAGTGTCCCACAACATCGTCGAGATGAGAAGTGAACGAAAACCTCCACATTACTTGGCGATTGCTATTTGTTGTGGTCTGTATCCAAATCTCGGGACGCTAGAAAGCAAATCTTGTTCCGAAATTGCGCGATAGTGATAGTTGTGGGACACTCGTCGTCTCCCTCCCCCCTCCCTCCCTCCCTCCCTCCCCTCCAGGGTCCTAACTGTCAAAAGTATTTATCTGATCTGGAGCAGAGACGTCCCTGTAAAAACAAACTTTCAGTATTCTCGTCCCTCCTGTGACACAGTTTTTAGCATTCTTTGACAGAGAAACCCGTGAAAAAATTGAAAATGTTTCTGTATTCTCTCTATTTTGCGTCCTCTGAACCCTATGCTGCTGTCCGCTATCTCTTCCAGGCGATCTGTCACCCGCGAGCAGTCGTGAGTGCTAAGCGCCTACACCTCCCACGGCGGAGATCAGTGTGTGTGCGCGCCTGTCTAAACAACACAACAACTCCGGGGGGGGGGGGGGATGGATCAGAGAAGCACGTATTGTGGACGGGTGCGTAATTCAGAAAATCCCGACACCCCTGTTAGTGCTAAGGAACCTGTCTTGGTCAGCAATTTTCTATGAAGGATGGGGAGCTCCGAAGAAACGTGTCCAGTACGTGTCTCGGTTTCAGAACCCACCGAACGGCTCTCTTCATCAGAAATGGGAGTTAAAGGACGGCGGCTCCTGGTGATACGACTTCAACTACAGCTGTCACGAATTAGGTTTTTACCAAATACAGGAAGGAGAAAATTACAATTCTGACTCCTAAACCCGCTTTGACGTCTACAGATTGGACCATGGTCAGATTGCTAGGCCGTGGTCATCTGGAGTTAAGACCTGTATTCAATGAAGATGGAACAGTGTTGAACCACAGACCGGGCCAAGTTCTGGTCAGTCTGGTGTGTGAGACAAAAAGCTCTCCCTCCGGCTGCTGGTTTTACCAAGCCAGTCATCAACATACGTCAGCAGAGGATCTGGATGAATTTGTGCTGGAATACTTCAGCACAGAGTGCGGCGTATTTCAGACAATTTTACGTCTCCCCGTTGAAACCTGGTTTGAAATGGTGAAGGAATACGGCAACGCCATTTCAAATCTCTTTGAAACCAGTCGCTCCTCGACAGCTGTCATAGTGGTGAAAAAGACTCCAGTTCTAGACCCCTCCTCCTCCCCTTAAAGAACAACGTCATCGCACCCCCCCCCCATGCCTGCCTGCCTACCTCTGTAATTTAAAGATAGCGTTTTTCACGAGCTTGTGTCAGACTTTGAAAAAAACCTTAAAAACCGAGCATGTCTCTTCCTTTCGAAACACCTCCGTTCTCCCCCTCGCTGTTCAGCCAGGAGCAGGAGGAGGAGAGCTGTCCTGCTTCACCGTTGCCGTCTTCCCTCGAGACCTCCCTGGGGGAGCTCGAAGCCGCTTCCATGCAGCAGGTACCTTCTTCAG